>NW_025047781.1:47500-61220 GCF_018831695.1 Puntigrus tetrazona | reverse complement strand
CCACACAAGTTAAAATCCCACGTTAATAACATACATTATTAACATAAATATCTCAATGTAAAATGAAATCTTCCACATGTTTTAATACGGCATTAGTAACTAATATGCACAGCATTGTTTTACAAGAGTGATTGATTCACTACAGTGAACCGACTCTCAAGAAGTCATTTGTTCGAGGAATCGGACGCTGGTCGAAGCTCAATGCGTGTTTAATTGATTCGGATTAACATATTTGCCTATATATGAAACACACTCCACCTGTTGAACAGCACGTTTAGAGTCGTTTCTACGAAGAACGATGCAATCACAATCACGTGGTTGAAATGAAAAACAGCGACATCAGAGGACGATTCCTGCAATTACACACACTTACAATCGCGTCGGCTTTCGCACACAAAACATTTTCTTTTTCAATTTTCTTCACAATATACGAAACTGTTTTTTTATATATCTTTCACGTTACGACAGGAAAAATATTTTAAATAACTATAAAAAGGGGAAAAATCACAGAGTTATTATGTTAGCCAAATTAATTAGCAATATTCCAATACAATGTTGTAACTAGATGTATGCAAACTAGTCTACATTATAGTATAAAGCTATTTACTAAATGATACACTGACAAAAAACGTATTTTTTCATATATAGTTACACGACTCTCGTTGGTTAAAGTCAGTCACGTGTCGAGGAAGCGTGACGTCACGAAACGAGTCACAATAAATGATTTAATATTGCTTAACTTTCTGTTTTTCACCGTTTCAGAAATATTTAGTAAACACGTATAAATTCACTTTGTTTAATAAGCCTAATAAAAATGTAACAGCATTTATTTGAATACTACTACTACTACTTTCTATGGATGCGCAGGCACAATTACTAATTATTAAGCATTCCCTGCTTATATTTTGCATAAACAACGTCGTCTTCACATTGTGCTGTGAGCAACTGGTCGAAAACGTTGATTTATCTTTTATAGCCATACACAAAGGGAAGTTAGCTATTCAGGATACAGGTGCCACGCGTTGAATTGATTTGTTAAAGCAGAACCAGAGCTCTTAAAGTTAATTCATTCGGGAGTCGAATTCGGGCTCCCAATGCGTAAATACATACAAGCAGTCAGGAGCTTATATTTCTCCTGATGCGTGATAAAAGTCAATGTAGGACACAGTTTCACATCAGAAAGGGAGGCTAGATGCCATTTAGTTACGCAGAACCAAACTAATGGAAATAAAAAGCAAAAGTGAGGAGATTTTCCTATACCACTATTGTCGACTTAAATAAGACACATGTCTGAGCCAGGCTTTGTACTTTTTGCCTCCGAGAAGCTCAGATCACAAGTTGCTTTGTTTATAGAATAAAGGACAGAAGCGAGATAAATAAGCAAATGAAAAGCATGGCTTTGAACACATTCATTAAATATCATTTTTGGCGTCTGAATCTTCACTCCTTCAGATTCTTCTGGCGCCGTATCAGTATTATACGGAAGTCATGTTATGACCGAGAACTGAAAGCTGAAACTGAAGAACCACAGGTGCATACATGTCAATATTCAATTCTAACATACCCGTTCCCACACGTTGACATATATGCACCTGCTGGCCTTGGTTTCAGTTAAATTCCTCTTTGTTCTGGGAGTCATGTCATGACCTCCATATAACATCTTGGACTGGTGCTAGGCGCCAGAAGAATCTGAAGTGTAGAGATTCTGGCCTGGACGCATGTGGCTTAAATGATAACTTATCTGGCGTCCTTGTTTTTCATTTGCTTTACTCATCTCGCCCTGTCCTTTTCTCTATAAACAAAGCAACATGACCTGAGCTTGGGCGAAAAGAGAGAAACCGCTTGTTCTCCGGCTTGCAACCGACAAGCGCCAGTCCCTTACAAGCTAAAATCCAAGAACTTGTCTTGTGTTTTATTTGGCGTCGGTCAGTCGCCTTCGATGAAGAGCCGTTCGAGTGAAACGAGTCTCAACATTTACCGCAGTCCTCCGGGCGGATCCCGACAGGACAGAGCGGAGGAGGAGAGGACGAAGAGAGCTGAGAAGAGATAGTCTCTGGCCAGAGCGGGCAACAGCGCCGGATGATAAAATCCACCAGCGTGAATTCGAGGGTGGGGTGAATCTTCGTCTGGAAAAATCGACTTCTCCGGGCTGTCTGACGAGAGCGTTGGAAGGACAACTCAACAGCGTTGATCAGGTGATTATACGGTGTATTTTATGAGCGTTCAAGTGTGTGTGACTGCAGTATAATAAGTACTAGCTCGAGTTCGCAACCAGTGGTTTTATCTGCTTAAGTAAAGGATCTGTACCAACTCTAGAAGCTCAGTAATTAGATTTGGACAGAAGGGTCTGTCGACCAATCATCTGGGACATTAGGTTAGAATTCACGGTTCACGGTGGATAAGTTTGTTGTTGTTTAGGAATAACACGACTGATATTTCTCCCCCACTAGAAAGGAGTTGTGTTATTTAAACTTAGAAAATTATATTAGGTTTAGGTCAAAATTTAAAAGTTGGTTCTGTTTAGACGAATTAGTGTCTGTAGCAGAAGCTTGAGTGCGGTGGGCGATCTGATCAGGCGATGTGACTAGCGTTGACTCTTACCAAAAAAAGCAAATATGGGCAAGAAATAGCAAATTGTGAGGAGATGTGAAGTTTATGCATGCGTATTAGAAGCAGACAGCGTGCGATACCTGCATAAGTGGAATAAAAAATATGATTTCAGTAGTAAAAATTAGTCCAAAGGGACTGCGGTTTATTAATATATAAACTAAAAAGGTCGATTTATGCTTAGCCAAGGGGAAAAAGATCGATCTGTTGAAGCTTCAATTGATTGAGGCGGCGAAGTGGCTGAAACAGGCAGATAAAGACAGGCGAGAGTGGAAGAAAAGAAAAAAAGCAGAAACAGGAAAAATTAATTGCAATGCAGAAAGAAGAAGGCCCGGCGGGTTGTGTAGGGAGACCGGAAGCATTGTCACGAACAAACAAAGGTTAAAAACAGAAAGAGCGGCCCAGAGGCCTGGATATGGCGGCTCAGCGAGAGGAGCTGAGAGAGAATACAGCACAAGAGAAGTGCGAGCAAGAGAAAAGGGACAAAAAAATACGACCCATGTAAGATGGCCGAATTCAGCCCCCTTCGCGCTAGAAGAAATACACCTTATGCTGAAGCAACCTCTCTGCTAGGGAAGATTAAGGCGGAAGAGGGGTATAAAAGAGCCCTTGAACTCATCACACCTTTCATCAGAGTCAGTTTTTGTTTTCCCAGCCATCCAGGTGGCTAATCCACATTACAATTGTGGCGGCGATGGCGATAGATACCTTTACGTGTACCGCCATGGTCCGCCCAAGAAATTAAAGATGCAGTAGATGGACTCGGTCCACTTGAAAACACCACTGAGTGGTTAGAGAATTTTGACCAGCTGATACTTACGTATCGTTTAAGCGACCAGAAATTCGCGACAGAAGTCGCCCAGCGATTGGCGGCTCAAAAATACAAATATGGCCAGGTTGAGGTGATTTCACTGGTCTGGACGCGGAAACAAGCGATCCGTTAGCTCATGATGCGCGGCGTTGCGAGGCAGTAACCCAGCTGAAAGCCAGGGTTAGAAGACACCCTCGGAACACGCCCAGATTACTCTAAAATAGCCCAGTGTCAACAGAAAGATGGAGAAGCGTTGCATGAGATACAGAGAAGCGTCTGGAAGGCGTTTTCAGGGTTAACGTCGGGCTCCCGTGTCAGTGCTGATGATGCTGGTACATGCCAACATCTACTCAAACAGGCGCTCTTTTGGGATTTGGGCCCCAGTTGGCAGACTACATTAAAAAATATCATTATATAGACTGGTCCATCCAGACCCAGTGAGCAGCATAATGAATTGTGCAAGACAGGGACAGGAGAGTGTTGAAAGATGAAAAAGAAAAAGCAGATAAAGCCCGAATTTTTACGCCATACTCGCCGCCTTCTCCCGAGGCATGACCTCGCTTGAGTACAAACACATATTACCAATCTAATCAGAGAGGAAGGGAAGGAGAGGGCGTGAGTAGAGGAATTAGAGAGGAAAGTTTTCAAGGCAGACAAGCGATGACAAAGAGATATAACAGGTGTTTTAATTGCCACAAGGAAGGCCATTATATCCGAGACTGCCCAGGGCAGCTAAAGCCCAGAACACAGGGTAGAAGCCGAAGAAAGCTACAGACCAGCCCCATATAATGATCAGTTATGACAAGGTGAGACCAACAATGACCCCAAGCTGGCCCAGATCTAGGCAGGAGACTGATAATGACCCCAAAGCCCAGCCCAGATCTGGCGAGACCAACAGCCCCCAAAGCTGACCCAGATCTAGGCGAGACTGATATGTGAGCCCAAAGCTGACCCAGATCTGGCGGGAGCCGATAGCCCAGCCCCAAAGCTGGCCCAGATCTGGCGGGAACCGATAATGACCCCGGCGGCCCAGATCTGGCGGGAACCGATGTGACCCCCAAAGCTGCCCCTGATCTGGCGAGACCGATAATGACCCCAAAAAGCTGACCCAGATCTGGCGAGACCAACAATGACCCCCAAAGCTGACCCAGATCTGGCGGGAGACTGATAATGACCCCAAAGCTGACCCAGATCTAGGCGAGACCAACAATGACCCCAAAGCTGACCCAGATCTGAGAGCGAGACCGATAATGACCCCAAAGCTGCCCTGATCTAGGCGGGGCCGATAATGACCAGCGGCCCAAATCTAGGCGAGACCAACAGCAATGACCCCCCAGCTGACCCAGATCTGGCGAGACTGATAATGACTCCCAAAGCTGACCCAGATCTAGCGGGACCGATAATGACGACCCCAAAGCTGGCCCAGATCTGGCGAGACCGATGTGCCCCCCAAAGCTGACCCAGATCTAGGCGGGACCGATGTGGCCCCAAAGCTGACCCAGATCTGGCGAGACCAAACAATGACCCCTAAGCTGGCCCAGACCTAGGCGGGACCGATAATGACCCCAAGCTGACCCAGATCTGGCGAGACCGATAATGACCCCCAAAGCTGACCCAGATCTAGGCGAGGCGATAATGACCCCAAAAGCTGACCCAGATCTGGCGAGACCGATAATGACCCCAAAGCTGCCCCCCTGATCTGGGCGGGACCCGATAATGACCCCAAAGCTGGCCCAGATCTAGGCGAGAGACCAACAATGACCCCAAAGCGGGACCCAGATCTGAGACAGAGACTGATAATGACCCCAAAGCTGACCCAGATCTGGCGAGACCCGATAGCGACCCCAAAGCTGCCCCTGATCTAGGCGAGACCGATAATGACCCCAAAGCGGCCCCAGATCTGGCGAGACCAACAGCTGACCCCAAAGCTGACCCAGATCTAGGCGAGACTAATAATGACCCCAAAGCTGACCCAGATCTAGGCGAGACTGATAATGACCCCAAAGCTGACCTAGACCTGCAGAGCAGTATCGAGGCCTTTCTAGCTTTGTCAGGAAATTTCTCTGTGATTCTGGAAGCGGACAGAACAGTATTACATGACATAATCCCAGGATTGCAGCCTAGTTCTAAGAAAATATATGTGAAATCTTATGTCCCCACTTCCAAAACATTTTTGGTCAAAAGGAAAACAGACGTAGGGTCAATGACAACAGCATCACCAGTGGTTATCAAACCAAAACAAACTGCAGGCCCGCATAAAGCAATATCCTTAAGCCAGATGCACAGAAGGCATAAAACCAGTTACTGAAGAAATGATATAATAGTTATAATAGTTGAGGCTCACTGTAATACACCGATGTTTCCTCAGAGACTGTACAGTGATAATGGACCATATTTTTGTGAATGATGTAGCCATGAGATGTCCATTAATTTAGGCATAAAGCTTAAAAACCATTTGTTGCAGTGCAGGATTAGTTGAGAGAACTAATGGCACAGTTAAACTCAGGTTAAGAAAACAATGGAGACGGACAGGCAAGAAACTGGGTTGAATGTTTGATTTTAGTAAAAATATATATGAGAATAACGCCCACTGATAAGGGCTAACACCTTTTTAGAGATATTATCACGGTGAGACCGTTCAGTTTGCCGCTGTGTGATAGCGTGTGTGCGAAACCACAAGCAGAATGGATGAACAAAATGTTGAAATTTAAAGAAGTCGTGAGAGCAAATGATCTGCCAGATATACCTCTGTCCCCACAGACCTCAAAAGAGTGAAACCAGGCGACAGCGTCCTGATCAAAGTTATCAAGAGAAAGAACTGGTGCGTCGCCAAGGTGGGAAGGACCATTCATCTTTACCCTGACCACACCCACTGCAGTTAAGATCGCTGAGAGATATCACGTGGATCCACGAAGCCACTGCAAACTGCTGGCGCCTTTGGGAGGGCGCTGAGTAGGGGTGGAAGTCGGCGGTATCAAAACCGCCAGGCTGCTGAAGAAATCAGCGAATCCCTTACTCCCAGCTATCGCGCCCCCCAATGGGAGCACGTGAGGGCTGGAGAGTCGCTCTAAACCTGACCGCAGCAGTGACGGTCAACTGGTGATCACGCGCGGGAGACCCGATCGACCCCAGGGAGGCGGAGAGGGACTGAGAATCTGCTCAGCCGGCATCGACAAGGACGGAGTCCACCGGACCCGACGGTCATGGATAAAAAGCTGAACACTCGTACCCATCCATTCACGACCAGCGTGTGGCATGCCTACGCAAAGTTCCCAGCGGAGAGTTTTAGTGTCATGTGTGAAGTCTGAGTTAAAACCACAGCTGTGGCGAGGCTGATGTTTTTATTTCATTTTCTATTTTACATTTTCTATTGTATACATTAAGATGCAAGCCTTACAGGTGATACGCCCATGTAACATCTTGAGGGTCGGTTGGGAATTTTTCCCTCTGATACTGAGGTTTTCGCCCAACCTTGCTGTTTAAAAGTAAGCATCGATCATTTAATCAAGTACTCGGTAGATATGTAGTTCAAAAGTGTTTATGCTTTGTTATGTCATTTTAGTAGGTGCTAAATGTCAAACAGGAGATGTTGGAGTTGTGTCTTGACATTATGCTTCAGTTTTAGTTTCCACATATATCTGACGTGCGTATTTGAAGTCCTTGTTTTTCATTTGCTTTTACTCATCTCGCCTGTCCTTTTCTCTATAAACAAAGCAACTTGTGATCTGAGCTTGGAAGCAAAAAGAGAAACCTGCTTTTTCTCCCGCTTGCAACCGACGACAGCGCAGTCCTTGCAAGCTAAAAATCCAAAGAACTTGTCTTGTGTTTTATTTAAGCTTGAGTCGATCCTTCCCGGTAAAGAGCCCGTTCTTGGTGAAACAGTCTCAACAGACTGGGCGCTGTTTTAAGTGGGCAGAGGAAAAGCACAAAATCTCACTGTTTTCACACGTTGTTTAAAATAATCACCACTGGTTGGTCAGACATCAATTAGGCGCCCGATGTAGAAAAATTAGAGACGGTTGGAGCAAATTAGATTCCGTAAGCACTACTTTTTCTGGTATTTTTCATGAATTGGGCAGCGGTTGAGCTCAAGCGCCGCGTACAGCAGATAAATGCATCCCAATAATTAAAACTTTAAGGGCATGTTTAAAGATACTAAACTAATTTGAAGATTTCTATGTTGTAGTCTGTATAAGTGGCATTGGTAATTTGGATCATGTGACCAGAAAACAGTGTATGTGGGTCTCCAAACTTTGCATTATAAATGAAACTAACCGAATATTAAATGGTTAAGACATAAAAACTCCAGCTGAAGATATACTGATATATTATAACGCCTTAATATAAAGATATTTTGAAGAGATATTTAAAATGCAGGAATATTTAACATATACAATGTATACGAATATGAATGTTTAAAACGATAGTAGATCATTTAAAACAATGCATGGAAGTTATTTAAAGTTTTTTCCCCAATGGCTAATTCTTTTCAATGTCGAAACCCTATGATTACTGATGAATAAGCTGCGGATGCATAAAATACAATTAATAATTATTAAAAGCATTCCTACTTATATTTCGCATAAACAACGTCGTCTTCACACATTATGCTGTGAGCAACTAGTCGAAAACGTTGGTTATCTACTTAGCCATACACAAGGAAGTTATTTCTTAGGATTCGAGTCACCGCGTTAAATTGATTCATTAAAACGAACCGACTCTTAAGATTCATTCTTTCGGGAATCGAATTCGAGCTCGATGTGTAAATACATACACAAGCGGTCAGACTTATATTTCTCCTGATACGTGATAAAAGTAAACGTAGGACACAGTTTCATCCAGAAAAGGGAGGCTAGATGCCATTTAGTTGCGCAGACCAAACTAATGAAATAAAAGCAAAAAGTGAGGATTTTCTATGCCACTATTGTCGACTTAAATGAACACATGTCTGCGCAGGCTTAGTACTGGTGCAAGAGTGTTTCACGATTTATTATTATTATGCTTTAAACAAAAACAAAAAAGTATAACAGGCGATCACGGATCTATGGTAAGCAGGAAAGGAAAAAGCAAAGAAAAGAGATTAAACGAATTAAAACCAAAGGCGTGAAGGATATTTGCATGGCTCAAAGATTTTGGCTTTGCTTGCCTTTTTTATTATAACCACGTTAGAAAATACAAAATTAATTAATTTCATATAAAGCACTGTGAGAAACTGTGACGACCGATAAACAGATTCTTCACATCACGGTAATTAAATGAACCACGAGGAGGATATGCATGATTCAGTATGAAGCAGAAGCGGGCCGAGTCTTTTCGTAAATGGATCTTTAATGGCGTATTATTTTTTGCTTTTATAGTGCAAAAGAAATGTAAAAAAATGTTGTGGGGGCCAAATCATCAGTTATAAGAAAAAAAAATACTAAAAATAAAATAAAAATATAATATTAAAACAATTTGTTCCTCGTTTGTTATTTTAACATATTGATAAAAGTCTTTTTCCAGCTAACATGCCGTCTCGATCTGAATGTCTAACGCCTGGCGACACTTTCTCATGTGAGTCCGTCGGTTGCTCGATCGGCTGAAGTCCCTCCCGCACGAGGAGCACCGGTACGGCTTTTCTCCGGTGTGAACCCGCTCGTGGTCTTTCAGGGACCCCGACTGCGTGAATCTCTTGTCGCAGCGCGTGCACTTGTACGGCTTCTCTCCCGTGTGAATCATCTGATGCTGCTTGAGCGATTTGGCCGAGGTGAAGCTCTTCTCGCACTCGAAGCACAGGTGCTCCCTCACGGCGGCGTGCATCTTCTGGTGCTCCTTGAGGTAGAAAAACGCCTTGCCGCAGAGCGGGCACACGCAAGGCTTCCGGTCTTCGTGGATTTTCGAGTGTCTCTGCAGGTACGTGGGCAGGACGAAGGATTTCGCACCCGATCGCAGCTGAAGGAGCGGGCGCCGAGTGAAAGGAGCCGATGGGTTTTGAGCGCGTAGGAGCTCGGGAAGCCCTTTCCGCACTGGAGACACGCAAAGGGACGCTCTCCGGTGTGGATCCGGGTGTGTTTGGTCAGGTCTCCTTGGCACCGGAAGCTCCGGCCGCACTGGAGGCACGAGAAGGGCTTCTCTCCGGTGTGAATCAGGAGGTGCATTTTGAGGTGCTCGTTTCGCACGAAGCTCTTTCCGCAGTGAGGGCACGTGGGGCGCTTTGGCTCTTCGGGATCTTTTCTGCGAGGGGCTGGGATTCTTCCGGAGTTTCGCCTTCGCTTCATTCATCTCCATGACCTCTAAAATAAATTCAAATCAAAATGGACGAATGTGTAAAGCAACATTTTTTTAAACGTTTCAATTACATGTATTTTTTTAAACATTGTTTAAATGTTTTTAAATACATGCATTTAATTTTTTTGTTCTTGAAGTTTTGGATCGCTTATTAACCTCAGAGTAAATTCCATTGTGTGTGTTATATATATATATATATATATATATATATATATATATATATATATATATATAAAAATGATAATAAATAAAATAAATATATATGTCTATGGCTGAAAAATTTAATTTCTTGTCTAGCTCTGGAGAAACTTACCTATATAATAAGGAAGAAATTTGAATTTTCTGCTATCTGGGAGGTATTTTTGTTTTTATTAAAAATGGAAATATTGAAGAAGCATTAGATATGTGAAGTTTTGGACTGTATATATGTGTTTATTAATATTTATTTATTTTTTTAATTTTTATTTATTTTTATTGTTCTTGTTAGTTTGTTTGTTGTGTTTTTGTTTAATTGTATTTCCTGCCCGGGTTAAACTCTGAAAAAGTCAATAAAAAGATGTTATACAAAAAAATAAAAATATATATAAAATAATAATAATAAATAAAATAATAATAATAATAATAATAATAAATAAACTATATATAGTTTCGGTTCACTTTAACTTCAACTCGTTATAATTCTCGCGATTGTTTACATTTCTTGATCCTGACTTTATGCTGAAATCTCGGTTTATTTTCTGAAACTGTATTAACAACAAAACGAGCCTTATTGAGACTTTTTTAATCTAAGAATTTAGGCACAGAAAAGCGAAAAAGAAGGGAAAAAATTAAAAATGTTTAGGGGTTAAAATTTGCAATTAGCCTACCTTTTATTTTTTTAAAATGCAACGCTAGCTTCCGAACGATTCGGTTTTGTGAGACAAAGAAAAACATGACAACGCACGAATATAAAATAAGAAACACGATTTTTTTTTTCTCAAATAATACAATCACAGTGGTATTATTTAGCATGTGTACCCAAGTGATAAAAAATAAATAGTCAATCGTTTAACTTTAGCTATGCGTGTTCATAAAAAGCAAAAGTAGTTAACACCGCAGCGGTTCTGTTATCAATACCAAAGCAGTTATGAATATTATCACAACTCGAACTGTTAAAAACATATAAAAGCAGCTCACTTTACTCCGCAGCTGAAGACAAGATCTCCTGCGTTTTAAGAAACAAGTCTCTTCTTCTCTCTCGCGAGAACTCTGACGGAGCGCTGCTCTGCCGCCACCTGCTGCACAGGAGACGAAAAGCCATTTCCTTTTATTTGCTCCCCGTTATGTAACGTTACGTGTATTATAATCCTGCATTTTAAGAAGAGTCTCAGTTAATCCACATTTACAGCTGTTTTTGCACGAGATTCATATCGTTATTTCAAAAGGATACTCAGAAATATATGGTAAATGTATGGCATATATAGTTAAAAATGGGAACCAGTTACATTTTAATATATGGTTTCGTGTCTTATATATGCATGCACACACACACACACACAAATATACATACATATACATATATATATATATATATATATATATATATATATATATATATATATATATATATATATATATATATATATATATACATATACATACACACACACACACACACACATATATATATATATATATATATATATATACACACACATATACATACATATATATATACACATATACATATATATATATATATATATATATATATATATATATATATATATATATATATATATATATATATACATACAACATACATATATATATATATATATATATATATATATATATATATATATATATAAAACATAATTTTTAACCTGCATGAAAGAAAAGGCGCTTTTGCTTTACACCAAAAAGCATTTAATTCGCATGCGCTGTCAATATAAAAGTCTACACAAAAATAAGTAATTTCACAAGTTTGGAAAACCATTATGTGCATGTTTACATTTGCATCTGACAGAAAAACGAACATCCGGCTTACATTTCCACGAAACGGACGGGTTTTCAGAGGAAAAGAAGAAGACAGTCTCAGTGCGTCAGCTTTCTGCAGCTAGACTAATGAAATCAATCTGTTAAAGACGGAGATTTAACAGCCGGTGTTGCTTTAGGTCGACGACTGGAATGAAAAGCTTTCCCACGAACCCATCAAAAAGCATCTCCATCCCTTGTGCAGCGAATGGGTGCCGTCAGAACGAGAGTCCGAACAGCTGATAAAAACACACCGCTCCAGTCCAGCCGTTCATAAATGATACGTGATCCCGGAGCACTAAAGCATCAGCAGCAACAATACGTTATATGTCAAAAAAACAATAGGATATTAAGAAAAGATCGGGATCGCATGAAGAAAATGATGCATTTTATATTGCAAGGATATCAAAACGGCATTTTTGATTAATGATATGCATCGCTGAGAACATAATTTGAACATTTTTTCTCAATATTGAGATTTTTTTTTTTGCCCCCTTAGATTCCAGATACTCAATAAAAAGCATATTTTTCTCACGATGTACGACTCTCAATTTTAAAAAATGACCTTAAGGACAGTTTTTGTGCTTCCGAAGTCTGCAGTAAAAAATGCATTTCACAGCTCTAAACCAATCCGTGGCTGGATTTCGACGCTGGGTCGACGCACAGCTTTTCTCTCAACACGACACAGACGTTTTTAGCCGCCTACACACTCATCCCAATCTCGAGGACGCATTTTTGGGGGCGGACCGCTCCCACCACGGGCGTCGGCTTCGCTCACGGCGGCACCTTGGGGCGGCGTCTCCTCCCGAAGCCTCGCTCGCACGCGCGGCACCGACGCAGCCTCTCGTGAGCCCTCAGATGCCCCGACTGAATGAAAGCCTTCCCGCAGCGCGAGCAGACGTACGGCTTCTCCCCGGTGTGGATCCTCCGATGCCTCCTCAAGGAATCGGCCGTGTTGAACGCGTTGCCGCACTCGGAGCACCGGTGAGGCCTGCCGCCGACGTGCATCTTCTGGTGCTCCTCGAAATAGCCCAGGCGCGAAAAGCTCTTGCCGCAGAACGAGCACAAGTGCGGCTTCCGGTTGGCGTGCATCTTCAGGTGTCTCTTCAGCAGCCTGGCGAGGATGAAGTCCTTGTGGCACTGGTCGCAGCGGAACGGCTTCACGCCGGAGTGCGAGCGCAGGTGGTGCTTGAGGATGCTGGTGGAGGTGAAGCTCCGTCCGCACTGGGGACACGTGAAGGGTCTCTCGCCGGAGTGGACGCGCAGGTGTCTGTTGAGGTTGGCCTTCTGCGTGAAGCTCTTTCCGCACTGAAGGCACGCGAACGAGTCTCTCTCCCGGTGTGGATACGCACGTGTTTGTTGAGGTCTCCTTTGTGCGGGAAGCTCTTTCCGCACTGCGGCAGATGAAATAATTTTTGCCTCCCGTTTTGTCTCCGGTGGTGAAGCGATGCTGGAGGTGTTTCGCCTCAACCGTTCGCTCCCATCGGGTCTAAAACCGAGACACAAAACCGTTACATTTAATTTAAGAAGTACAGGCTGTTTTTGGGTTTTATTTGAATGCTACACAATGCACAAAAACACCTATAATACTCTTCATGTTATTTTCTTCTTATTAATATTAATTATTAATATTAGTTATCAAATTAGGAATAAAATAATTACATTAAATGACAGAAAGGCCTTGAAAAGATTATACCTTATGTTATATATATTAATGATATAATAATAATAATATTAATGTTAGGTATAATTCTTTTCTTAACTAATAATATTGAGTGCAAATTTATACATTGTATAATAATAAACATTTTTATAGCGAGTAGGGCATTATTTTTCAGTGACATTTTTAAGCATTATGGCATTATGCGTATTTACAAAAACACCAGATGCTTGCTGACATGTTATATAATAATGATCTTATGATGTACAGTTTTGAACTATTATTAATACAAGCTGTGTTAGTTACATAATAACTACAACAAAATGTATTGGCAGATAAACTATTGAATTTTGCAACAT
>NW_025047781.1:40000-45000 GCF_018831695.1 Puntigrus tetrazona | reverse complement strand
TGTGCCTTTTCAGGTGCGACGGCAGGATGAAGGCCTTTCCACACTGCGGGCAGCGACAGGGTCTGACTCCGGGTGAGGCGCGCGTGCTTCCGGAGACCGTCCGCCAGCGCGAAGCTCTTCCCGCACTGGGCGCAGGAGAACGGCTTCTCTCCGTGTGGACCCGCACGTGCCTGTCCAGATCCCCTTTGCGGGAGAAACTCTTCTCGCAGTGGGGACACGGGAGGAAACGTGCTTTCGGGACGCTTTTCTGGCAAAAACCGCTTGCGCGTGAGGAACTTTTTGCTTGGCGGGCGATTCGGTAACTGAATCTGAAATCAAATGTCACGGAAAAAATCAATGCAAAGCATACAAATGCCACGATATCACAGTTTCAGAACGGATAAAATATCTATAAACGATCTATATCTATGCATTAATGAACGTGGACGAACACTACATTTATAGCATTCGTTATCATTATTGTTAATGTTAGTTAAAAGTCATTCATTGTTTGTTCACGTCAACAAAGCCGCATTTTAATGATGCATTAATAAATACTAAGATGAATAAATGCAGTAGAGGCATGTTCATTCTTAGCTGATAACGTCGTTTGCGTTAAGCATCTATTAATGCATTTATTATTAGTTCTTTTGCATCTCTTTTATTTCGCGTGCTCGTTTCATCATTTTGCATTTTTGTTTAATTGTGTCTCGGATAGCCTGTAGTGCACATAGCAAGGGTTTTATTATGGTAAATAAGAAAAAAAAAGAATAGGGAAAGCTAGTGTTAGAGAGTCTATTTTTATTAAAATAATAATAATAAATAAAGCAAGTCAAAAGAGACGGATACAGTGTTAGAGGCTCATTTTGTTTTAGATATAGCAATAATATAATAATAATAATAATAATAATAATAATAATAATAATAATAAGTGGCTCTAATGTGAGATAATGCTTCAGATCGGTCTTCAGAGACAGACACTAACCTCCTTGATTCTCAGGATCTTCTTCATGCTCTCTGCAGGTTTCTGGATCCCTCATGTTTCTCCTCTAAGATGTTTCTGCTGCAGTGTTTCTTCACTTCTTCCCAGCCCTTATTCTTCTTCTCTGATTTCTGCTGTAATATCAGTGCATTTCTGCCATCTAAAGGGGTGGAATGTGAAGTGGGCTTTCATTTTTCATTTCACGATAGGAACTAATGATTGTTCTGGCAGTGGCGCCTCATTTTAATTGCAGTTCCTCTCTTTTATATAAATTTAAATAATAATGTGAGGATGTTGCACGCAAAGCAATATGCTTAATCTCTGTGTTATGGCTGGTTGCTGTCGTTTAACCACTTTTAACCACTGGTTGGCGGCAGAGCATTTCACCTTAACTTTATTCTATTTAATTACAGCAACATGCTGGATTTTTGTTTTATGCTACAGATAGTGTGGAGAATTAAAACTAGTTGGTCACAGAATAGTTGTAGCTTTATAATATAAATATATGTGTGTGTGTGTGTGTATATGTGTGTGTGTGTGTGTGTATATATATATATATATATATATATATATATATATATATATATATATATGTGTGTGTGTGTGTATATACACACACACACACACACACACATATATATATATATAACCCTTTGCAGCTAAACAAAACGTACCTCCTCGGGACCCACGACAACAGAATAGAACGCTGAATAGAACTACAGAACAATAAACAGAACGATATCTTTCCCAAAATATGTTTGTAAACAATCTCAACGATCACCAGGAAGTAAAACTCAAGCAGCAGAGAGACGCAGATAAAAAGTAACCAGGAAGAGGTATTCTTTACGAAACATCACCTTCACCTTTCATTTGTGTTGAGTTTCCTTGTTCCTTATTTACTGATACAGAGGCTTTTCAGCGGCTGCTTTTATTCGTAAGGGCATATTTGACTGCTGTTATACGAGAAGGAGTTGGCTCTTATACACAGCACATTAATCTTCCTCTTAAATTAAACGCTGCTGGGAAAGCATGACTAGGCAGTGTTTCTGTGTTTTTTTGTACAGTATATCTGGCTTGCTTCCCGCGACTGAAAATATATCTAAGAGGAAGCATCACATATTATTTTTCAAGCCAAGAATTGGATTCAGAAAGAAGTCCATCAGGATCATGAGTCCAGATTGCAACCCTATATAAGAAATATCTGGTATCATTAACTTTAGGCAGCGGCTATTTGTGCAATAGATGCTATTTACAGTAATTTACAGTAATTTTCTGCTATGCTAATTTTCTCTCTATTTTCTTTATAATAAGTTGGGATGGGAAGAAATTATTTGTATAAGTGTATTCCTATTTTTGTTGTTGTTGTTGTTGTTGTTCAAAAAAAAAATGTTACATGTGTGTATGTATACATATATTTCAGTAATAAAAAAGTAAATAAAACAGAATGCAACTTATTGAGTGTAAATGTTAGTTATAATTCATTCAAATTATTAAATAGATGCCATGGTGACACCCTTACTGGGACAATAAAGCCCTCCCCAACTCTTTACTTGAACTTTTCGTTAATTTCTTCAATAGTTATTAAACATAAAAGCTTTTAGGTTGTGATTTTGCAAATATTTGCACTTACTGTAAAAAGACGCTCCCTTAACGCTCCTTACTGTAAAAAGCCGTCTGCAAAGTTTATCCACACAGCTTAAACATTTAAAGAAAACAATCATTAATAAAATATAAAAAAAATTATAAAATAGTTTATTTATTTGCCCAGGTTTATGAGCGGTCGATTTTACGATTTGTATTGCAGCTTATAAATATTTAACGCAGCATTTGTTTTTCTTCCCGTGTACAGTATGCAAATGCTACCGAGCACGATGAGATGAAAAAGAGAAGTTAAGTCAGGGCTGGCAACACACTCTGAAGTTCTCTTTCTTAAAAAAATTATGTAAAATTACCGTTTTTAACGAGCGACCCGGTAAACACGGTCTAGACCTGTTAAAACAAGTCAAGTGCGTCAGCTTTTAAAGGGACAGCGCTTCTTTTTAAAAAAAAACCTGCTGCTGTCTGCGTCATTGACGTGAATCACTTTTCACGTCTTGAATACGGATGAATTTAGATTTAATGTATAATTTATAGCTGATGTGAAGATGGTTATATTTCTCATAGCCTGTTAAACGGCTATAATTTATAATTTAGCATTTAGCAAAGACTTCAGCAGCAGTGTTTTTCATGCTGACCTCCATTAACAACACGCAAAAAAAAAAGCTGTTAAACATTGTTTTAATCATTCTTTCTGTTGCTTCTACATAAATTTAGAGATAAATGCATTGTAATATACAGTACAGTCTAAGTCAAAAATTGATCCGCTTTAAATGTGGATAATAGCTTAATTTATAACGACTTATAAATCTAAAAGTCACTTTTTATGTAATTGCTGTCGGCCAGCGGACGGATTCCACCAGTGTGCCCATATTTAAAGGAACAATTATAAACGTGTATATTTTATTTCCCTGCCTGTCATCGTGTCCATCAGAGGTTAAGAGAGGTCAGATATGAGTCGCTTGGAAAGCACCGCTGAGTCCCTGCTGACCGTAAACAGGCTTGAGGTTACATGCGTCGTCCACTACTCGCTATTAAACACACAAACCAGGAAGCAGCCAACACGCTCAGCCGGCTCAATTAGGTGCATTATTTCAAACGGGGGAATTCAACTGCGTTTCATATTTAAGAATTTACACAGTTACTGATATAACACGTCGGGAGCACAAACTTCTCGTTAAATCTGATAATAGCAACACGCTGGCGATGAAGAAGAAAACATTACAAAACAAACAAATTAGGTTTTGACGGACAAAGCAAACAATGGTGCAAAAATAGCATCGTATCGGCCAATAAATCAACAACGGTGAATCATTTTACTCGGTAACGTTGAATTGGAAAGTGAAAAAACTGGTTTTTTGCTTAGCACCTCAAGCGCAGGCCGTCTGAGACGAGCGTGCTTCATCATGGCAACGGGTTTGGAAAATAAAGCATTGCGTCACCAACCGATGCTCTGCAGTGAATGGGTGCCGTCAGAATGAGCGTCCAAACATCACAGAAATCCACGCCGCTTTCGTGAAAAGCTGCGTTTAGAAGAAACAAATCTATCACTGAGACATTCTCAACTTGCTTCTAGCCAAAATATAAGTTCTCGGTTCATAATAGTGCTCTCATCAGGCTCTCATTCTGACGGCACCCATTCACTGCAGGGCATCCGTTACCGAGACAGTGATGCAATGCTACATTTCTCCAAACCCGATGAAGCAACAAGCTCAACTACACCTCGGATGACCCAAAGGTGATTTTTTTTATTTTTTTTTATTCGGTTGACAGTTGCTTTTGTACTCCTGAAATTTTTATTCAGTTTGCAAAATAATACCGGGAGTTCGGGGGGGATTATCGCTCGCAAACTTTGCATATTACACGGTTTCAGTACCACAGTTTAAAACAGAAAGGACAACAAAGCGGCGTTCGTTCCTGTTTTGGTTCCTTTGTTTTTTTTGTCTTGTTGATTTAGGAATTAGGAAATATCGGTGGTTCAGAGACGTGGGGAATCCCTCCGTGCCCACACTCTTTTTCTTGTCCATTTTTTTGCCATGTAACAATCTCAGGTTACATCCAAAAGCGTCATTAGAGTCACAATATTATTTTATGCGACCGAACAAATCGAATTATTTTGATCATATCGGAGTTTAAATGGATGTGGCATCATTACAGGAATACAAAAAAATCATACGGAAATGTCACATATTATGCAAAAATGTCCTTTTTGTTGCACATCCACAAAAATTCATTTCTAAGATAGGATAAAAAAATACACTTTAATCATCTGACGCTGGCGAACACATCTTTAAAACAGATTTTAATCATTCTGGGCGCGATGCAAAACATCATGCGCGGTGACCTTTGACCCTTTATCATAATTCATATCTGAACTAATCGCTTAGGAAAAAATTTAACTTAAAAAAATCTACTTATATGCTTTCCATATGCTTAATGTTTT
>NW_025047781.1:32500-35000 GCF_018831695.1 Puntigrus tetrazona | reverse complement strand
AGCAACAGTCAGTATATTCATATCGGTCAGTAGACAGGTTATTTATCGTTCTATTTTCCCAATGCCACAGAGACAGGAGCTCAGATCGGCGCAGGATAACTTCTTTTATGCATTTCTAAGCCTTTACAAAAGCGCCTGGTCACCCAGCATGGGGATGACTAATGAGGTTTCCACCTGTGTCGGTCGACAAATTCCAGTTTGTATTTCCTGCAGATGCTGAATAAACCGGGGATTTCTCCTTTACAGACTGTTGGATATCATGTGATGTCGACTCGCATGACTACTCTCTGAAATCAACAACGAATCAATGGAGCACGTCTGCACCGCTCACGCCTAAAACCGGCTCATCATATCAGATCAGACACAAACCAACAAATATAAATATATATATATATATATATATACACTGCACAGTGCTAAAATAATACAAAGCTTGAAAAAATGGCATAAAATACTATATACTGGCATAAAAAGTGCTATAATGGAATATTTTAAATAAAGGTAAATAAATGTGCAACGCAAATTACCATTTTCCTCCTGTACTGAATGACAAGGGTGGAGACGATGGCAAAAAGCACAAGGACCCCGGCAATGATCCACATGTATTGACCAGAACAGTGAGGAAGGATGTCATCTGTAAAAGAGAAAAATATTAATCGGTCGCATAAAATATGCACAAGTGGGCAAAAGAAAAAAAATTTTTTATGATAAATTTAAATATATAAAAATATATATAATATAATATAAATGCAAATTCAAACCAGTGCAACTTCAGGATTTCAATAGGATTTTATTTGAATATTTTTACACATTATTTAAGACTTTCTCTTTTTTTAACATTTTAGTCTTTTTTAAAATCATTAGTAAATGCATTTATACAGTTTTTTGTTTTAGCTCATTTATTTTTAGTGATCTTAAACTTAAATGTAAATATTGCCTTATTTCATTTTTTAAATAAAATGTAATTTAATTTTAAATTAAAAATAAAATAAAATAAAATAAAATAAAATAAAATAAAATAAAATAAAATAAAATAAAATTAAATTAAATTAAATTAAATTAAATTTTTATTTTCAGTACATTTTAACACCTAATGTTTTATGAGTTAATTTTTAGCTGACACTAATAACCCTGCTTGTAACTAAAGCTACATTTACTTAGACAATGAAACTTGCTTTAGGCTGAAACAACATTGTGTGACTAATGTTTGCTGGAAAAGTTGCAACACGCAGCACTCCTCCGCATTTATCTGAAGCTGATCTGTTTTCCTTTTTATACACGTCTTTATCTAAACGTCTGATATCACGCCCCCACAGCCGGGGGAAAACCATCAAGGAAAATCTGTCTCAAAAAGCCACACGCAATGGAAAACGAGGGCAACTTTCAAATCTGTAGGAGGACGATAGATCTTATAAAGCGCTTACATTCGTTTAGAAAAAGCATTCAGGCCTAGATTTAAGAAAAAAATGAGTTAAATTCCACCACTTGCTCATCAGCGGATGCTCTGCGGTGAATGGGTGCCGTCGGAATCAGAGTCGGAGAAAAACATGGCGATAATCCACATCGCTTAACATCTGGAGAAGACAAACGCTCTGGGGTTCGTGAGAAATGAATTCCTTTCAAACAGTTGCTTCCATGATCCTGAAATAATAATAACCCTTCCATCTTGAGTCGTTTCTCACATCAGAATCCACGCACGTATTTGCTTAAAGCCGTTTCTCTTGTAAACAGTGCTTTATTTGTGTGCACTTCCCTCCTGTTTCAGGTATCAACTTATAAATATAAAGCATGCATTTCACCCAGAAGCAATGGTCCGAGATCATCTACATGTTTACGAGAGCAGTTCGGACTCTCTCGTTCGGCGGCACCCATTCACTTTCAATGCTGCGTTTGTGAGACGCAGCGGGACTCACCGGGGATGCTGAAGGTGGCCGTCTGCCGGACCTCGCCCTTCACGAGGAACGAGCAGGTGTAGTTACTGACGAGGTCCCGCCTCACCGTCAGCCTGCTGGAGACGAGGAGGAGATCTTCGTCCGTAGGGCGCCAGGTGCTGTTGGACATCTCGGTGAGGTTTGCGCTTTGGCCGTCGCTCCACAAAACCTGAGCCGACGGGAAGCCCTGAGACTCGCAGGAGAGCTCCACCTCATCCTCGCCCGTCTTGAGATGCTTTTCTTCACGGAGTGTAAGGAGCTGGAAAAGAAAAAATATATATATATCAGTATTATTTCTGTAGTATGCAATAGGCTTAATGCACAATAATCTTTTTTTTTTACGTGTAAGTTGCAACTGATTTACACTGTGCTGTGTGTTATTGTGTATATCGCTGTATTATTGCAATATGCACAGAAATTGTTGCAGTATATGCATAGAAATGCTCTGTACAAAAGTCAAGATAAAAGTCAAGATGTGATGTTATATTCCATATTACTGCAGAAATATTGACTTTTATTGATTTATTAACTTTTCCGTGAACTTCTGCAATGTATGCTGACATGCTAAG
>NW_025047781.1:22500-30000 GCF_018831695.1 Puntigrus tetrazona | reverse complement strand
AGTTCACGGGCATTATTTTAAATGATTCATGAACCGAGGGGCAAAACCTAAACAGTCCCAGCTAGAAAAATCTCACACAGGTACAGAAATAAAGCGACAGTTCATCTCTTTCTAAATGAATCTCATCCGATTAGTCTTACTCATATTGACCACTGATATAATGACCAGCAGCTATTTCTAACAGAGATGTCTTAACAGTAAAACTCTGACATTTATGTTCAGTACAGGAAGCAGGAAATGTCCATAATGTAATGTATTATAATGAGTAAAACACACACACACAAAAGTTTTTAACACACACACACACACACACAAATTTTTTAAATATATGTATATATATGTAACTTTTACTACCTCTTTTGCAATTATTTTTATATTACCTGTAAATAAATAAAAATCTAAAATAAAATATATTTTTAAATTGTATTAAATATTAATATATTTCTTTAAAATATTTTATAATATTATATACATATACATATACATATTATATTATATACATATATACATAATATATATACATATATTTATTTTATTATTTAATATTATATATACTATTACAGTTTTTCTCAATTGCTTTGGCTCAATTCTCGAATGAAATTTTAATTTTTCAAAACAATAAGTTCAGATCTCTAAACAATTAGCTTCTTGTTCACATCAGATTAGAATTTCTTATTGATTTGAGCAAATTGCAAATGCTTTGCACATGTGTGCAAACAGTAAGTACAATTGTCTGCATTTTTGCACAAAAATTAATTGCATATGGCTTGTTGATCAAAACTGATCAGACGATTCTCACTTTAACTGTCAAACTCTTCATAACTTTTCAATCCTTTTTCATTGTGTGAGCCATCACACTCAAAACGATCCATTCAGTTATGAAAAGTTAGTATACATACATGTATATTCTATAAATATCTGTCATTGACATTGTTTGTAATGTCTGATATTTGGCTAATGACCTCTAATTGCAACACAATTTGAATCAACCAATCAACCAATTAATTCAACCATGTAACCCATCAAGTTTGGGAGCATATATATGTAGATTGCCTACAGCACAATCACTACCAGTTTTTTTTTTTTTTTGGAAAATGGAGGACTTCACAACCCTGAACTGCAGCAACATGCTCGTAGAAGAGCAATTGGAAGACGTGTAAGAATACGTGGTGGTGGTGTTAGAGGAAGACACAATAGAGGAAGAGGTGGAAATAGAAGAGTCAGAGTCTCTGTTGAATGCCATGAATGCTGCATGTGAGGACATCACAGCTGATCATTGCAGGGGATGGGTACGGCATTCAAGGAGATTTTTTCCCCGGTGCATTGCAATGGAAAACATCAGATGTGATGCTGATGAAAATCTTTGGCCTGACCAACAAGAGCGACAGGATGTCCACCAAGAATCATTTTTTCTTCTTCTCATGGGTGTTATTTTGCATTTGTGGTAACGTAAGACATCTGAAATGTACAGTAATTGGGCGAGCAAGATTTCCGATTACATGTAGTGCATTACAAAAATAAATGTACTGTATAAATACAAATGTTCATATACTTTTTTTTTTCTATGTACTATTGACTGTTCTCAACAAATATCAGTTTTGTTTTGTTTTTGTTTGTTTTACTAAAACCTTAATTTCCATGGTTGAGTGCCATGGTGAAAAAACAACTAAACATTTTGACCAGCGTGGCTCACACAATGACAAAAATACTTTATATTTTGGTGGCCTTGGCCAAATGACTGACAAGATAACTAGGTTTTGAAGCATGAATGAAAAGTTTTGGGTGACTAACTACATTTTGCAGACGTGCAATAGAGTTCTGAAGTTCCAGCAAACAGTTTTGACATTTGCACTAACAGTTTAGAGAAAGTTAAGACTGTTTTGAAAAATGTGCCAAAGCAATTGAGAAAAACTGTATATATATTTTTTATATTATATAATATATATATATATATATATATATATATATATATATATATATATATATATATATATATATTTTTTTTTTTTTTTTTTTTTTTCCAATTAATTAATTTCTTTTTTATACACATTGATACATATAATATCTGTAAATATTGTGAAAAATATGGTCTTGCTGTTTGGATCTTTTTTTTTTTGTCTCAGCCCTTTAAATCTTCTGCTCTTAACGCTTCTGAAGAGCAGTATACAAATGGGCAAATGACACACATTTCTATAAAACCCATAAACGTTTTATACAATTTCTGGTAACCTTAGAGGACCAGTGAACGAACACAATCCAGACATCTCGAGTGGAAGATAAGAAGATGTCCGTCTGCACCCGAGCAGTCATACCGGGTCTGGGATGATATTATCAGAAACTGATTTTCAACCCCGCTGGAGTAGGAAACTACTGACTAGTGATTTCCCACGGGTTACTCTAGTTTATATCACAGGGAAGAATTACTCATGCGATAACAAAAACACCCACATTCTCACATTAACTCACTTAAAAAGAAAAATGGCATACCTTTTGGGCAACCCGGGGTTAAGCGGTCTAACCACTTTGGTCTAACCGCGTTTTCTCCAATAAGGGGGGTTTCAAGCTACATATCAGCCCCGATCTACCACAGATGTGTTAGATCCAGTTAAGGGTGAATGAGGAAATTACTCAGACACAAAGCTGTCACCGAGGCATTACCCTTAAGGCACAAAATCTGAAAGATCTTTCATTACCCCTTAATACTTTTAATAGTACACATCACCTTTTGAAAGGGTGCTGTCCCAGGGACAGTTTTGCATCATGTGAGGGTAGATCTGAACTACAAGTATAAAACAATACTACAAAAACTAATAGGCTGGTATGTCTGTATATCCGAACAGCATATAAAGTGAAATTTGAATAGAATACGGCATTATACAGTGCACAATAATTGAGGTATGGTTTTGAAACAATAAAAAAAAATACTATCTCACCAACTAAATAAACTGTGGTACAGCAACTAATGGCATGGTAAGTGGCATCTTGCTATCCGACAACAAATAAAGCAACCAATATATACAGCCTATTTGATTAAGACCTATTAGTGAATTTCAGCATGAAACAATAATAGCAGTAATACATTTTTAGAAAAAGAAGAAAAGTTTCGTTTTAGAAAAGTTCCATACTGTTAACATCTGCGGCATTTAAAGCGTCACACCATTTCTCTGCACAAAACCCGCACCTTCAAAGTGCATCACACCCCAAAAACACAAGGCGCGCGACAGGATGTTAAACCTGGGTGACATCACGCGCCGCCAGCAGCAGACACCCGGCCGAAATAAGACTTTAAAATACAAAAACAAGCAGCGAAACCGACTCATTCACTTACTTACTGAAGACAGCCGCGCGCGAGCAGGCGCCGCAACCCGGGGATGTTTGTTTTGATTCTGCGCGAGACGATCAGAGGAGGACGCTTTTCAAGAGCGGGCGCTTCCGCGAGCTCGCTGCTGATTGGCTGCTGGTCGGCGACGCGTCAGAAGCCGAACTTGGGTCTCAGAAGAATTCAGCTTCCCTTCGATACGAGGATGCAGAGAAATTAATCACAGCGCCGTGAAATCATCCCTCAATCCGGTAAACCATCACTGGAACCAGCAAGTCAACCGATACCAGAAAGTCTAGGGGATTAATTAGATAGAGAGATACATAGATAGATAGATAGATAGATAGATAGATAGATAGATAGATAGATAGATAGATAGATAGATAGATAGATAGGTAGATAGATAGATAGATAGATAGATAGATAGATAGATAGATAGATAGATAGATAGACAGACAGACAGATAGACAGACAGACAGATAGATAGATAGATAGATAGATAGATAGATAGATAGACAGACAGACAGACAGACAGACAGACAGATAGACAGATAGACAGACAGATAGATAGATAGATAGATAGACAGACAGACAGACAGACAGACAGACAGATAGACAGACAGACAGATAGATAGATAGATAGATAGATAGATAGATAGACAGACAGACAGACAGACAGACAGACAGACAGACAGACAGACAGACAGACAGACAGATAGATAGATAGACAGACAGACAGACAGACAGACAGACAGATAGACAGATAGATAGATAGACAGGTAGATAGATAGATAGATAGACAGACAGACAGACAGACAGACAGACAGACAGATAGACAGATAGATAGATAGACAGGTAGATAGATAGATAGATAGATTGAAAGGTAGATAGATAGATAGATAGATAGATAGATAGATAGATAGATAGATAGATTGAAAGGTAGATAGATAGATAGATAGATAGATAGATAGATAGATAGATAGATAGATATATAGATAGATAGATAGATTAGTTTGTCTAAAGAAAGTTCTTCTTGTCTAAAGAAACTTCCCAGTTTTGCTCCTTTGTGTTTCACAAGTAGTTTCATTTTGACTAGAAGAGGAGGATGTTTTCCAGCAGTTCTCTGATAAAACATCTGAAAACCCTTCCTGCTCTTGAAGTGAAATGAAAAACATGTCCTCATTTACTCACACCACGCACGTTTCTTCCTTTAAGTCTTTCCCCGTCATAAATACCGAACAATCTCTATAAAAAGTCATAAAAGAGGCTCCATATTGCACGTTTTCCAAGAGAAATCTCTTTCTCTTTATCTGTGTCTTATGCAATGCTGCTTATGTTTTTGGCTCGTGTAACAGTAAATAATATCTGGGGCTTTTGTTAAAAAAGACTTGAGGTGACAAAATAACACAGGAAGTCGTTTCATTTGCATCGAGTGCTCACGTAACCCCAGGACATTGAGGATTGTGATCGTCTTTCTGCGTGGCATCATCTGAATGGCATCATCACAGCATGAATGAGATGCTCTGGGTTTCCCGTTTTCATCCGGGAACTCGTTCAGATCTGATTCACAGGTAAGGAGGAGTTTCCTCCAGGAACCATGCTTCAGTTCGAGAATTTTTCATTTTCCTTCACGGAAAGACACCTGATATGAAGATTCCCACGTCTTTTTTTTTTTTTTAGGCCAGACCTGTTTGGGATCGTGGTACTTACCTGGGATTTAACACACGTTTCAACAAAAAGCAATGGCTATTCAGAAGCTGCCACCAAATTAAACCATAAAAGACATACTTTTACAATAATTTTTTTACATGCTTTTCAGAATTTAAACGCATTTTTTTACGTTATAGCTTCCTTTTGTTTGCTTGCTCTTTGTTTTCCCTCCTATTTATATTTCTATGAAACAGGAAGCCACGGCTGGATGAATTGCTCATAATTCTTCAGAGAAATTTCACTCCTAATAATTATAAGGGTGCCGATAATACCGGTAAACGTGTATTTGAGAGAAACGTTCGATTCATAATGACATTTCCCTCTATTTTAAATTCTTCTTCTCCAATGAAAGGCTAGATTATTGTGTGATTTTGAATAAAAAAAAAAAGGAGCAACGATGCAGGTTTATTTTCACAGCCTTCTTCGAACACGTTTACCAAGGGCGCCAATACTTTTGACCACGTCCGTGTGCATAGAAGAAAACAAATAAATCAAGTCAAATGTATGTTTGATTATATATATATATAACACACATTTGACTTTTTCTATCTGTTTTTTATTTCTTTATTGCTTGAAGTCATTTCCAGAGTAATTTTTGGTTTCTAGCCCATTGGTTTGAGAAACTGCGAGAGGTTTTGGTGTCCGATTCTTAGAGATGCGATAAAAAAGGAAGTTCTATATATTACACTAATGCGATGACTAAGACTTACTGTTAAGAATGAAGAGTTTCTCCTTCTTAAAACAGACAGGATGATAAGTCCATGAACTAAATGAGTGCCTCGTGCGTGATTTTAGTCACGGTGAAGATGTTTGGCTTGAAGTTTGCTTGACTCCGTCATTTGATGCCGTTGACGAAGCGGTTTAGTTTCTGATGATCATTTCTCTTTCTCTGTCTGTAGTTTATTTGACTCATGATTCCAGTGGTTAAACGTAATGCGGGCCGCTAGATAGAGCGCTGGTGGAACAAAAAAGTGGAGACACGAACCGTTTGATAAATGCACTTTAGCAAGAAACCAAACCAAAAACGAGAACGTTGCATTTGGCATTGATGCGTTCCCCGGACCGACCAGTCTTGCAAATGAGAAAAAAAACAGAAGTATATTAACAATAGCAGCGCTAAAACAGGCCTATAATTTGAAGAGCAAGCCAGGATGAAGCACAAGAAGTGAAACTAAGATTGAGAAAGTGCCTTTTTTACGAAAACACTTCTGTATTAAAGAGATATGTTGTGTCTGCTTGTCTAACTCACCCTATTGTACTGTTACCTCCAGTAGATTACTATCATCACTATATAGGTGACCACTAGAGGGCGTGTTTATTACAAGACTATTATACCCCAATAATGCACACATTACAAGATAGTTCATTTACTCAACCTCCAAACTTATCATCTGCAAAACAAAGGACGCCTAAATGGTGCTATTAGACCATTACTTAATATTTAGACATGGCATTTTCGCGTTCTAGTTTTATTTTGTGTCAATTTAATGTGTCTGTGGCATATTTGGCCCTAACCTTCCAGAACCAGCACCCATGAGATTATTTTGCACGAAGCACTTTTTCTTTACCAATAAATATAGGTACGTATCGTATCCGAAAGGTCTTTAGTAGCTCTTTTAAAACATGACACCTAAATACAAGCATTGCTATCATCGGGAAATGGATATTCTGGGTTGGGAATCGTGAAATAAATGAATGAAACAGATGAGTATCTCAGCATCTTCGCTGCTCTCTGCACGTTTTGCAAAAACGCAGCTAAACTGAGTTCAGCCGCACAGAAGCGACGGTAGTTTCTTCTGGTTTGTGGTCCGTGTGGCACAGTGAGATGGAAACTGAAGTCTGTCCATCCTTCAGCGCACGTTCCTGATTCAATCAAAGAACTGTACTGTAATGATTTAGGTTAGAAATGTACGTGACGATTTTTTATGACATTTGTGCAATTGTGCCTTAGCTGCTCAAAGATCAGCTCCAACTCTGCAGTTTTAAGAAAGCGCTAAAAGAACTGAAACCTGAATCAGAAGTCATATATGTAATATTTGCCGCACCGTATTTGCTTTTTGTTCACAGTCGAGTTGTTCGAAATCAATATGACTTTTGCAATCGATAGAAGATTGGCTCTTGCTTACCTTTCACTCCAAGTAAGAGAATATACCAATGCAAATACTTAAGATATCATTATCTGACCATTTTAAATCTTATAAGAAGTATATTATCTGTGTCCTATTCAAAAGGTGCATTAATGACGAAGGCAATATTGTGGCAATCGGTTTATCAGCAGCTCAAACAGCTTTAATATCCTCAGTGCAACATAAAAACAATAACTTAAAAAAAAATAGATTTTTAATGAATATATTTCATTTGTATTTTAGCTGTTCACTGTCAAACGAAACGCTCCAAAACTGTACAGTTATTTACCCAATACATTTATTTTATAAATCATTTTTCATTCTAGTTAAACCCATTTATGTAGA
>NW_025047781.1:5000-15000 GCF_018831695.1 Puntigrus tetrazona | reverse complement strand
TGTCAGCTAATCGTTTTTGACAAATTTACCGAGGCAATAAACTAACGGCTTTTTTGGTTAGTTTAATGTGTTACAAAGGCAATATGACGATGCTTAATTTGACTGTCTATTACGACCTCAGAGTCAGCGTAATCTCTCTTGTCAAAAACGTATGCGTCTCTGTTAATGACATTTGGTGTTAGGCGATTGTTTTTACATGTTTTACGTGTAAAATATTAGATGTTTGAATCCATTAAAGGCTTGCTCATAAAAAAAAGTTCGGGAGGAGTTCAGAGTAACTACAAACTGAAATAAAAATATGTGAATCAAAGGAAGGTATAGCTTTTTAAAAATAGTTAATTTATTGAATAATATTGCTCGGTTGAATATGTGTCTAATGTGTGTTACTATTTTGATTAAAATGATCACACACTTTTGGGTATTTTAATGTTTTCCACATCAGGAGTGTCTGTATAGTTGCTACATTTAATTGAACTTTAATCTAAAACTCTTGTGAGACAGGTGTGGATGAGTTTTGATGGGTTTGTGTTTCGTTGGCAGGTGAACCGCTGAAGCCGGGATGATGCCGTCGCGTCTCTTCAGGCTCCACGGCCTGTTCGTCGCCTCTCATCCCTGGGAGGTGATCCTGGGGACGGTTGCGGTCACCATGTGTCTGATGTCCATGAACGCCATCGCTGCCAGCGACCAGATCTGTGGCTGGAACCATCAGTGTCCCAAAGCACAGGAGGTTCAAAGATCGCATCTCAGATTATAAAATGCTTTGTCTCTCTATATATTTACACACAAGACTTAACCTCTTTTATTATCTACCGAAGTCTATGTGTGGTCGGCAATTACGATCGTTACTAAAACATAACGATACGCTTTATATATTATAGCATTTTATATGATATTAACGTGCAGATTCGTTTTGTTGCACATTTATAGAAAGTTCTAAGCGGCGACGTGAACATTTTAACCATTACGAGATGCGTCGCCATCGTTTACATCTACTTCCAGTTCAAAAACCTCCGTCAGCTCGGCTCCAAATACATACTGGGTGAGTTTTTTCTTTTCTGACGTGTTTCTGAGTGAAATGTAATCAAGTGAGAACTTGATTAAACAGTGAAAGGTGTTTCTTTATGCCAGATGGTTGGAATATTATTAAGGCATTAATTGGTCAAATGCGTTTTTGAATATAAACACACAATTTCCCCTCTCAGCTTAACCATTCATGTTATAAAAAGTACTGTGTTACGATGTGCGTATTTTGTGTCCAGGTATCGCTGGCCTCTTCACCGTCTTCTCCAGCTTTGTGTTCAGCACCGTGGTCGTTCAGTTTCTGGGCAAAGAGCTCACAGGACTGAAGTATGAATCTCGCGTGTTTCTCGAACCCGCCGTGTCTCGAAGCTTGTCTCTAAACGCTCTCGTCGTGTCCCTGCAGCGAGGCTCTGCCGTTCTTCCTGTTGCTGATCGACCTGTCCAAAGCCTGCGCTGCTGGCCAAGTTCGCTCTCAGCTCAAACTCGCAGAGTGCAAAAGCGCGATTTGTGTTTTTAAATTGTATTTTATCGAGACAATTTTGTGGCTTTAACATTAACATGCCTTTGCGAACATTATAGCAAAATGTGTTATAATATACTAAAGCCTAAACCATGCATTTTGTTCAATTATTTATTTTAGATATAAAAATCTTATTTTTTAATGTAGTTTGACTATGCACTAAAATAATTTCATACGGACACACACAAAAAAATAGCGCTAATGACAAAAGCGCAAAAATTATTGCAAAATTGAAATGGAAAAAACTATATACAAATAAAAACTAATTGATACAATTTCACAGGAGGAGGTCAGAGAGAATATTGCTAAAGGCATGGCCATCCTGGGTCCTACGTTCACCCTGGACGCGCTGGTGGAGTGTCTGGTCATCGGTGTAGGAACAATGTCCGGTAAGATACCGTAGGCATGCAAACCTGGATGGTTTAGCGTTCGGTTCGGCGTGGTGTGGAGAAGTCGCAGGAAATCGTGTTCTTGCGGTAGTGTCGTAAATAACAATCAGTCAGTTTTTAGGGCAGATATCTTCTAAAATGCTTATTCGCTAATTAATAATGACTTAAAAAAAGACCTTAACGGCTTGCACAGTAACTACTTCCTGATTGCAGGCGTCGTCAGCTGGAGATCATGTGCTGTTTCGGCTGCATGTCGGTTCTGGCCAATTACGTCGTGTTCATGACCTTCTTCCCTGCCTGTGTGTCGCTGGTGTTAGAGGTCAGTGTTAGATGTCCCCGTATAACGTATAAACCCAGATGTGAGCAAACTCTGACCCTGTCACCCGTCCAGCTGTCCCGTGAGAGCCGCGAGGTCGGCCGTCTGGCAGCTCAGCCACTTCGCTCGGGTTCTGGAGGAGGAAGAGGGAAACAAGCCAAACCCGTCACTCAGAAGGTCAAAATGATCATGGTGAGTTTGGGAGGCGTCTGAGTCAACGATTCTGCTGCGCTTTGAGTGATTCGAAAGTGACGGTTTATAAAGACATTGATAATAACGTTTCAAATAAAATGCTCTTTTGAACTTCTGGTCATTAAGTAAAAAGCAGTTTGCACAAAAATGCTCAGCAGCACAACTTTCTTCAACATCGATAACGATCAGAAAGCTTCTCGGCATACTAAAGTGATTTCTGGAGGATCATGTGACACTGAAGACTGGAGTGATGCTGAAAATACAGCTTTAATTACTTCATATACATTTTTATTCATATTTAAATGGCTGAACAATTGGCAATACGGCGGTCTTTTTGGCGCTTCTGGCGTTGGTTTTGTTTCAGTCTTTGGGTCTGGCGCTGGTTCACGCTCGGAGTCGACTCGCGACCGAATCCCCGCCGCACAACACGAGCAGCTCAGACGTGGTTCTGCCCGCGCAGAAGAACACGAGAGTCCGACAGAACCATGTCCAGGTACGAGCTGCGGAGGATGGAAAGCTGTCTTGTTTATCGAGTCGTTAGTAATAATCTCCCTCTGTCTCTCAGTGTGGATCTGGAGCAGGTCATCACGCTCTCTCTCGCTCTGTTGTTGGCGGCAAAGTATGTGTTTTTTGAGCAGGCCGAAACGGAATCCTCCCTGTCGATTAAATCCCACGTGGCCACGCCCAGCTGCTCCCCGACCAATAGGAGAGGAGGAGGAGCACTGTCAGAGGGATTGGGCCCCGCCCAAAGCCCTGATGGGGGTCCCTGCGAATAAAAGTGAACGAGAGCCGCCTGATCCGTCAGACGGAGATGGTGAGGAGGAGAAAAGTGACGAGCTTCAGTCTCAGCAGCGCCGCCCTGTGGACGAGTGTCTGAGGATTCTTAAAGACCCTAAAGTAATTCAGTGACATGTTAACTGATCTTATGCAACTCTTTCTGTTCTCCATTTGTTTATCTAATGATTTTATTTATTGTTTTGTTTATGTATTTATGGTTTATTTGATTGATTTGATTTGAATTTTTTTTTTTTTTTATTTAATGATTTTAGGACTTTTTTTTTCTTCTTTTTTGTAAAAACACTCATTCTCTGATTTCATTTTTATTTGTTGTTTGTTTATTCATTGTTTTTTGATTTTTTTTTTTTTTTGTCCCCTGGTTCTGTTCCTTCTTTTCCTGTTCTTTTCTTCTTTTTTTATCGGTTTCTGGTGTTTATTCATAATTTTTTTGTTCCTCCATTAATTTTATTTGTTGTTGTTGTTTTTTTTTTCTTTTTTTTTTATTTATTGTTTTTAATTTTTTCTATTTAAGTGATTTATTCAGGGTTTTTTGAATTGTTTTTTTATTTTATCTGTTCTGCGTTGTTGGTTCAGGTGGGTTTTTATTTATTTATTTGTTCTTCCGTTTTCTTTCTTGAGATGATTTATTAATTTTTTGTTTCTTTTTCGTCTTGTGATTCTAAAGACCCTCCAGGTATCGATCAGTAATTATTTCTCTCTCTTCTTTCAGAGAGGAGCTCGTTGTCTCTCTAACGCCGAGGTGATGGCACTAGTGGAGTGCAGGGGCATTCTGGGATACCGTCTGGAAGCGGTGATGGAGAGTCCAGAGAGAGCGTGGCGGTGCGCGAAATGCTGTCCTCTAAACTCCCGGACAGGTGTGCGCTGGAGAACCTGCCCTACAGACACTACGACTACTCGAAGGTGCTGCTCCGATCCAGGGTCCGCGTGTCATGATGTCACGGCGGTTGGATGGTTTAATCACGTTTCCTTATTTCCTCAGGTGATTGGCACTAACTGCGAGAATGTGATTGGCTATGTACCTGTGCCGGTGGGCGTGGCCGGACCACTCCTATTGGACGGGAAAGAGTTCCACGTCCCCATGGCAACGACAGAAGGCTGTTTAGTGGCCAGCACTAACCGAGGATGCAGAGCCATCACAGTGAGTCATGTGTTTATTTTATATTAAAAGTAAATTAAAAAAAAAAAAAAAAAAAAAACATGACATTGTACTATTCTTCTATGACTATTTATTTTCTTTCTTTTGCTCCTTCATTTTGTTTGTATGTTCTTTTCTTCATTTTTTCTGCTTTATTTCTTTTTCTTTCATTCTTTTACTTTTTTGTGAATTTATGAGTTAGTTTGCTTGTTCAGGTATTCTTCATTTTGGCATTGGTGTATTTTCATTTGTTTGTTTTTTTGTTAATTCCTTTACTTGTGATCTTTTTTGATTATCGTTCACTATTTATTTTTTTATTATAGTTATATTTATTTATATATATATATATATATATATATATATATATATATATATATAAATATATATATATATATATATATATATATATATATATATAAAATTAATAAAATAAATATATATAAAATAATTTATTTATTTTTATTTAGATTTCTGTTAAGTAGTTTGTGTACTCATTCTTTTTTTAAACTTTGTGTTAATTTCTTTCTTTAAATATTTTTTATTTTGTACTGATAATAAAAAATTGTTAATTAATTTTGTCTACTTTTTTACTTTGCATTAGTTTGCTTTCAAGTCATTCGGTCTAAATGTTTACCTGCTTTTGTTGATTCCTTCATTCTTCCGTTCTTTGATTTCTGTGGTTTATTCATTCGTTTATTATTCGTTTCTGACGTTTATTCATTTGTTACAGTTTTTTTTTTCATTGTGTATCTGATTATTATTATTTTAATGTTTTTTTCTTTTGTTTCCGCGTCCATATTTGCTGTATTGTCCTACTCCCGGTCATAGATGGTGTTTGTTCTCTCTCTAGTTGTCGGGGGGCGTGAGCAGCCGTGTCCTGGCGGACGGGATGACTCGAGGGCCGGTGGTTCAGATGCCGTCGGCGTGTCGAGCGGCGGAGGTCAAGGGCTGGCTGGAGAGTCCGGAGGGCTTCGGTGCCATCAAACAGGCCTTCGATCACACCAGCAGGTCAGAGGGCAAAGCTCACACACAGAATGACCTCTCTATAGCGCAGCTGCGGCATGGTTTCAGTGGTAACTGAAGTAGCTCTGCGTGTGTCTCAGGTTTGCTCGTCTGGACCGCCTGCAGGTCAGTCTGGCCGGGAGGAACCTGTACATCCGCTTCCAGTCTCAGACCGGAGACGCCATGGGCATGAACATGCTGTCAAAGGTGTGTGTGATGAAGCAGAGCTCCAGCGTCTCTCGTATTACAGCAGATTTATGGGTCACAGAGCAGCTGACCTTTACTCCAGTACTGACTTTAATAGATGCCCTTGCTCTATTTTAAAGCAACTATTATACTAGAATACATAACTTTACCTATAAGAGGGCACTGACACCATCATAGGAAAACATATTTCTATAAATACAACTGAATGACAGCTTATGAATTTTCTTAGTATATGATATTGGCCATTTACAATTTTAATTTGCTGTCTCATATCAAATTAATGCTAATAATAATAATAAAAAAAAAAAAAAAAAAAAATATATATATATATATATATATATATATATATATATATATATATATATATATATATATATATACATAATATAAATGTATATCAAATATAATATTATCTAAATTATATATATATATATATATATATATATATAAACACATGCATCACGTACATATATTGTTTATATATTAAGTATAGTCATATATAAAATAAATATAATAATATAAATGTATATACATGTATACATTTTAAAATATACTGTATGTGTGTGTATTTCTATATGCATAAATACAGACCGCACACATACTTATAGTATATAAACAGAAACCTTTATTGTTTGACAGCTCTAGAAATAATTAAAAATAGTGAAATTCTACAAATATTCTATATAATAATCACTTCATTTATTTTATTGTTCGTTTATGACAGATAACATTAAGAACAGTCGTGTTGTGTGTTTGTGTCCGTAGGGAACCGAACAGGCTCTGAGCAGACTTCAGGAGCGTTATCCTGACACGCGTCTGCTAGCCGTCAGCGGGAACTACTGCACCGATAAGAAACCGGCCGCTGTGAACTGGATCCACGGCAGAGGGAAGTCCACCGTGTGTGAAGCAGTCATACCAGCCCGAGTGGTCAGAGAGGTCAGAGCGGGTTAACACGGGCTCCTGTAGGGGGCGACAGACAGCCACAAATCCCAGGATGCTTTTCAAACGCAAAACGGAAATCGGCCCTGTGTTTCAGGTGTTGAAGAGCAGCGCGGCGGCTCTGGTGGAGCTCAACATCAGTAAGAATCTGGTGGGTTCAGCCATGGCCGGAAGCATCGGGGGCTTCAACGCTCACGCGGCTAACATCGTGTCGGCGCTTTACATCGCCTGCGGACAGGTACGGCCGCTTCACTAAAACACCCGCGCTTCAGTCAGGACATTTCAGTCGTTCTTAGTGTGCATGTCAAGATGAAACAAAGGCGCTGACGTGTTTGAAACGCTTCAGATTTACATTCATTCTGCCTCTGTGTCTGTGAAACCGGGGTAAACTTACAATTTTTGCATGTGCATATGCATTTAAATTATAAATGATATGATCGACGACCTGGACCACAAAACCCATCGTAAGGGTCAGTTTTTTTTTGAAGCTGAGATTTATACTGAAAGAATAACTTTCGATTGTTAGATCGATTTTAATAAATATTATTAAAATAAAAATATTGTGAAAACAGCCTGAAAAGTTGTCCAAATCAAGTTCTTAGCAATGCATGCTACTGATCCAGTTTATATATATATATATATATATATATATATATATATAAATGCCATGCCGTCATAGGAAAACATATTTATATATATATATATATATATATATATATATATATATATATATATATATATATTAGTAAAAATTACTGCATTGACACATGATATTTTGTTGTTTCTGAGCCTCTGTGTGTGTGTGTGTGTGCATGTGTGTGTGCGCGTGTGTGCGTGCGTGTGTGCGGCGTGTGTGCGTGTGCATGTGTGTGCGTGTGTGTAGGACCCTGCGCAGAGCGGTGGGCAGCAGTAACTGCATCACTCTGATGGAGTGTGTGGGGCGGATGGAGAGGATCTGTCGTGTCCTGCACCATGCCCTCGTTAGAGCTGGGGACTGTGGGAGGAGGAACAGGGCTGCCCGCACAACACGCCTGTTTACAGGTAACACACACGCACACACACACACACACACACACACACCCCTGCGGGCAGTGATGATCTAACCGCGCTGCTCTGTGTCGGTCAGATGCTGGGGGTTCACGGCTCCAGCGATCAGTGTCCCGGGGAGAACTCTCGGACGCTGGCGAGGGTGATCTGTGGTGCAGTTCTGGCCGGAGAGCTCTCTCTGATGGCCGCCCTACGCCTCGGACACCTCGTCAAAGAGTCACATGACTCACAACAGGTACAGCACACACCTGCAGTGATAACCTGAGCGGGGCTAGCATACAAAAACCCGTCCTGTCTATAAACATGACTTATATAATGTATATAAAAACATTAGCATTAATAAAATAATGTAAAATTCTTTATATTACAGTACGATTTTTCATGGTATTTTTTAGTTTAGAATCTGAAGTGTTTTTCCTCTCACAGGTCAAAAGCCAATCTTGAGAGACTGAACCACAGCTGAATCAATCTTCCTGAAGCACAGAGGACTCTGGGAAGCGGAGTCCGTGCGGTTTCTGCCCATCATCCACTCCCGGCGTCTGAAGACACGGCCTGCAGAAGCGACGGGCGTCTGGAAGGAGCTCCGCTGGGAAATGCTAATCCTTGACCTCCGAGTGCGTGCCTCGTTTTTGTAGAACGAGTAAATGGCGAGGCGCTGCTGCGTTTCTCGCGTTCGTTTAGTCTCGCGCTAAAAGCCATGACCGTTATTTGCTCGAGATTTGTCAAAACAAGTCGGTGACAGTGAAAAGAGACTTTTTAGTGAAAAGAGATATTTTCCGTTTGGATCTTGGGTTTCTGAATGAATGTATTTAATTGATCCATGAAACTCACTGTGATGAACTCCACTGATGGACCTTATAAGCGAGGTGCTACTCTACTTTAATGATAGTCAATAGTTCATGAATCTGTGTGAATGTGGATGTTTGCACTATTTATATTCTGCGTGCAGCTAAAAATAAAGGGGTCTGCTTGTTATGCTGCTTGTTTCATCTGAATTGAAGACTGCAAAGTGCTTTGGTTTTTCTCAACAAAAGCAAGTCCTTTACGCTTTCTGGCTGTAGAAAGTGCCGGTGAAGCCATATGTGTGTCTTTTAAACTCTTGCTTATTTCCTGCTCAACCACTGATCAGCGTATTTTTAAATTATCACAGTATTTTTGCTAATTAACTGTTTTAAAATTGGACAAATAAACATGAACAGAGTATTATTAGCATTCGATTGTAGTGGTTTTTGTTTTGGTCTGTTGTCTTTCTATCAGCTTGGACCAGTCTGGTCATTCTCCTCTGGCATCCATGAAGCATTTGCGCCTCATCTGTTGCTCATTGGATATCTTCTCTTTTCTGACCATTCTCTGTAAACCCTAGAGACGGTTGTGCTCAAATCCCAGTAGATGAGCAGTTTCTGAAATATTCAGACCACATTCAAAGTCACTGAAATCATATTTCTTCCCGGTCTGATGCTCGGTTTGAACCGCAGCAGGTCGTCTTCACCATGTCTGCATGCTTAAATGCATTGAGGTGCTGCCATGTGATTGGATGATTAGAAATTTGCGTTAACGAGCAATTAGACAGGTGAACCTAATAAAGAGGCCAGTGAGTATATCTCTCTCTCTCTCTGTATATATATCTAGCTCTCTATAGCTCTCTCTGTATATATAGATATCTCTCTCTGTATATATATATATATATATATATATATATATATATATATATATATATATCTCTATATATCATGTATATATCTGTCTATATATATTTTTAATGAAAATTTAAAGTCTGCAGTTTAATTGAAGTACTCCTGCAGACTAGGGGCGGGACCAGACGCATCGCCCCGCCCGTCGCATTTCATTGGTTGCCCGGCAAAGCAGTAAATAACAGACTTGACCATTCCATGCGTTTGACAGCAAAAGAAGCATTAAAATTACTAATAAGCAAAAAAAAAAAAAAACACTCGTTTGAGCCCATGTTCTGTTAAAAAGCACACACGAAGAAGGAATGACACTGAGTCGGGGTTGCAGAAAGATGTCGATCATTTTATTCCTCTCTACACAGGGCGAGACGCCCTCTATTCACAGTACAAGTTCATCCTGACACCTTTAGTGTGACGCGTTATTATGTACCGCGAAACATCTGAACCCCAACGACATTACATTCAGTGCAAATGCAACTAATAACACACGGACTGTCAGGCGCGGCGCGACGCGCGAGCAGAACGCCTCTCCTGATTGGCTGCTTCCACCGATAAGCGCTCACCTGTCCGGGGTCAGGTGCGACACGTTCAGCTGCAGCGTTCTCTCCGGTGGATTCGTACATTCGTTCGCGAGTGTCTGGAATGTTTAAGTTGTACGAGGTGGCGTTTTATGAGCAGGATGTACCGGATATAGTCGCGGCGCCTGCTCTACTGCGTAAGTCTTTTAACAGTCTGTCATGGGAACAG
>NW_025047780.1:7500-35000 GCF_018831695.1 Puntigrus tetrazona | reverse complement strand
AGTGTAGGGGTATTGTATATATATTGCATTCTTTAAGTACTCTCTCTCTTATCTCTATTTCTCTCACTGTAGTATTTCGTTCCATTTCTGTTTCATCCAATTTAATGGGTTTTTTTAATCCAGCACAATGATCTAAATAGTCCATGCAGTACTCTATCTCTTCTCTCCAGATCTCTCTCTCTCTTCTCCTTTTCTCCACAGATGGAGATCTTAGATGTGATTCACAGGACTTTATGATGTGACATTAGTCATGGAAAGACAAGTTTATTTAAACAGAGATCACTTTTCGATCACTAGATCACTTTTACATTTTAACATTAATTTAAAATTAAAGTAATACAGTTAAAAATAGAAAATGATTATACATAAAATTCAGTGAGCATATCTGCAGCGTATGGAGTCCTAGGCGACTGAGTGATTTGTAAACAAGTAATAAAATAGTGCTTTAGCGAGAGTTAAAAAGTTTTTAAAAAAGTAGATAAGCGGCCTAGTGCAGAAAAATCAAACTCACTGGCCTTCTCTTCTCCTGAGAAAATAAACAACACTAATAAAGCAACAAAATATCATCTGTTAAAGGATTTAAAATAAACGTATTTTGGGCTAACTTTACAAACAGGTCAAAAAGCGAAAGAACCAGTGCTGTCACACTGCTAAAAATGTACAGCTTTTAAAAAGAATCCATCCTTAACCACACCGCATGAATAAAAACAACAACTTCACCTTAATTTATTTTTGCATTGCTCCCAGTCCAAGTCGATTAAATGAATTACTATTCATTATTATGCTCATAAATTTCGCCTTGGCCCACCTGGAGCTAGAGAGAGAGCTACTGCGCATGCGCGCGTCAATGCCGTCATTTTTGTTGCGCTGTACATTAATCACTATTTTGCATAGCGCAAAAACTAGGTTCAGGGTTGTGGTGTAGACATTAGAAATAGAATCTAACAGGCGTAGAATTTAGTTTAATTCTAGCCACTACCGGGTGGAGTGGGTCGTGCGCGCGAGCCGTCGGCGGATTACGTCACTCACCGTCACGTACGCCGTGTAACGCGCACCAGAGAGAACAGATGAGGTACGTTAGAACATTACTTATTACAGTTATGCCTTTAAAGACGGTCTTAAATCAAGATAAAAAGAGTTATCTTGACGTTTATCAGTGTGAATGATGAATTTAAGGCCAGACGATAGCCGTGACTCTTTTAGCCTATGCTAAGTTAGCCTAGCATGCTGTCAGCTAATCGTTTTTGACAAATTTACCGAGGGCAATAAACTAACGGCTTTTTGAGTTAGTTTAATGTGTTACAAAGGCAATATGACGATGCTTAATTTGACTGTCTATTACGACCTCAAGTCAGCGTAATCTCTCTTGTCAAAAACGTATGCGTCTCTGTTAATGACATTTGGTGTTAGGCGATTGTTTTTACATGTTTTACGTTTAAAATATTAGATGTTTGAATCCATTAAAGGTTTTCTCATATAAAAAAGTTCAGGAGAAGTTCAGAGTAACTACAAACTGAAATAAAAATATATGAAGAAAAACCATAATCAAAGGAAGGTATAGCGTTTTAAAATAGTTTATTTATTGAATAATATTGCTCAGTTGAATATGTGTCTAATGTGTATTACTATTTTTGATTAAAATGATCCCACGCTTTTGGGTATTTTAATGTTTTCCACATCAGGAGTGTCTGTATAGTTGCTACATTTAATTGAACTTTAATCTAAAACTCTTGTGAGAAAGGTGTGGATGAGTTTTGATGGGTTTGTGTTCCCGTTGCTTGAGTGAACCGCTGGCCGGGATGATGCCGTCGCGTCTCTTCAGGCTCCACGGCCTGTTAGTAGCCTCTCATCCTGGGAGGTGATCCTGGGGACAGTTCACGGTCACCATGTGTCTGATGTCCATAAGACGCATGCATCGCTGCCAGCGACCAGATCTGTAGCTGGAACCATCAGTGTCCCAAAGCACAGGAGGTTCAAAGATCGCATTTCAGATTATAAAATGCTTTGTCTCTCTATATATTTACACACAAGGCTTAATTCCTGTTTGAACTCTTTTATTATCTACGAAGTCTAGCTCTAAACTGTATGGTTGTAATTCGATCTTTACTAAAACATAGCGTCGTTTATATATCATAGCATTTTATATGATATTAGCGTGCAGGGTCGTTTTGTTGCACATTTATAGAAAGTTCTAAGCTGCGGCGTGAACATTTTAACCATCCGCGAATCGTCGCCATCGTTTACATCTACTTCCAGTTCAAAAACCTCCGTCAGCTCGGCTCCAAATACATACTGGGTGAGTTTTTCTTTTCTGACGTGTTTCTGAGTGAAATGTAATCAAGTGAGAACTTGATTAAACAGTGAAAGAGTGTTTCTTTATGCCAGATGGTTGGAGATATTATTAAGGCATTAATTGGTCACACGTTACCGTCGTTTTTGAGTATAAGCGCAATTTCCCCCTCTCAGCTTATCCATTCATGTTATAAAAAGTACTGTATTCTACGATGTGCGTATTTTGTGCCCAGTATTCGCTGGCCTCTTCACCCGTCTTCTCCAGCTTTGTATTTCAGCACACGTGATCGTTCAGTTTCTGGGCAAAGGCTCACAGGACTGAAGTATGAATCTCGCGTGTTTCTCGAGACCCGCGTGTCGAAGCTTGTCTCTAAAGCGCTCGTCGTGTCCCTGCAGCGAGGCTCTGCCGTTCTTCCTGTTGCTGATCGAAGCCTGTCCAAAGCCTGCGCTGGCCAAGTCGCGCTCAGCTCAAACTGCGCAGAGTGCAAAAAGCGCGATTTGTGTTTTTAAATTGTATTTTGCTCGAGACAATTTTGTGGCTTTAACATACATGCCTTTGCCGAACATTATAGCAAAATGTGTTATAATATACTAAAGCCTAAACCATGCATTTTGTTCAATTATTTATTTTAGATATAAAAATCTTATTTTTAATGTAGTTTGACTATGCACTAAAATAATTTCATACGGACACACACACAAAAAATAGCGCTAATGACAAAAGCGCAAAATTATTTACAAAATTGAAATGGAAAAAACTATATACAAATAAAAACTAATTGATACAATTTCACAGGAGGAGTCAGAGAATATATTGCTAAAGGCATGGCCATCCTGGGTCCCTCTCGTTCACCCTGGGTGCGCTGGTGGAGTGTCTGGTCGCCGGTGTGGGAACAATGTCGGTGAGTTACCGTAGGCAGCATGCAAACCTGGATAGTTTTAGCGTTACGGTTTGGCGTGGTGTGGAGAAATGCATGGGAAATGCGTGTTCTTGCGGTAGTGTAAGTAAATAACAATCAGTCAGTTTTTTAGGGCAGATATCTTCTAAAATGCTTATTAAGCTAATTAATAATGACTTAAAAAGACCTTAACGGCTTGCACAGTAACTACTTCCTGATTGCAGGCGTGCGTCAGCTGGAGATCATGTGCTGTTTCGGCTGCATGTCGGTTCTGGCCAATTCGCCCGTGTTCATGACCTTCTTCCCTGCCTGTGTGTCGCTGGTGTTAGAGTCAGTGTTAGATATCCTTATAACGTATAAGCCAGATGTGAGCAAACTCACAGCCCTGTCACCCGTCCAGCTGTCCCGTGAGAGCCGCGAGGTCGGCCCGTCTGGCAGCTCAGCCACTTCGCTCGGGTTCTGGAGGAAGAGAAACAAGCCAAACCCCGTCACTCAGAAGGTCAAAATGATCATGGTGAGTTTGGGAGGCGTCTGGAGTCAGCGATTCTGCTGCGCTTTGAGTGATTCGAAAGTGACGGTTTATAAAGACATTGATAATAGCGTTTCAAATAAAATGCTCTTTTGAACTTCTAGTCATTAAGTAAAAGCAGTTTGCACAAAATGCTCAGCAGCACAACTTTCTTCAACATCGATAACGATCAGAAAGCTTCTCGGCATACTAAAGTGATTTCTGGAGGATCATGTGACACTGAAGACTGGAGTGATGCTGAAAATACAGCTTTAATTACTTCATATACATTTTTATTCCATATTTAAATGGCTGAACAATTGCAATCTGCCGGTCTTTTTGGCGCTTCTGGCGTTAGTTTTGTTTCAGTCTTTGGGTCTGGCGCTGGTTCACGCTCAGGAGTCGACTCGCGGCGAATCCCGCCGCACAACGCGAGCAGCTCAGGCGTGGTTCTGCCGCGCCAGAACAGGAGTCCGACAGAACCATGTCCAGTGCGAGCTGCCGGAGGATGGAAAGCTGTCTTGTTTTATCGAGTCGTTAGTAATAATCTCCTCTGTCTCTCAGTGTGGATCTGGAGCAGGTCATCACGCTCTCTCTCGCTCTGTTGTTGGCGGCAAAGTATGTGTTTTTGAGCAGGCGAGAGGCGGAATCCTCCCTGTCGATTAAATCCCCGTGGCCACGCCAGCTGCTCCCGACCAATAGGAGAGGAGGGAGGAGCACTGTCAGAAAGTTGGGCCGCCCAAAGCCCTGATGGGAGTCCCTGCGAATAAAAGTGAGCGAGAGCCGCCTGATCCGTCAGACGGAGATGGTGAGGAGGAGAAAAGTGACGAGCTTCAGTCTCAGCAGCGCCGCCCTGTGGGCGAGTGTCTGAGGATTCTTAAAGACCTAAAAAAGTAATTCAGTGACATGTTAACTGATCTTATGCAACTCTTTCTGTTCTCCATTTGTTTATCTAATGATTTTATTTATTATTTTGTTTATGTATTTATGGTTTATTTGATTGATTTGATTTGATTTTTTTTTTTTTTTATTTAATGATTTTAGGACTTTTTTTTTGTTCTTTTTGTAAAAACACTCATTCTCTGATTTCATTTTATTTGTTGTTTGTTTATTCATTGTTTTGATTTTTTTTTTTTTTTTTTTTTTTGTCCCTGGTTCTATTCCTTCTTTTCCTGTTCTTTTCTTACTTTTTTTATCGGTTTCTGGTGTTTATTCATAATTTTTTGTTCCTCCATTAATTTTATTTGTTGTTATTTGTTTTTTTTCTTCTTTTTTTATTTATTGTTTTTTAAATTTTTTTCTATTTAAGTGATTTATTCAGGAGTTTTTGATTTTTTTTTATTTTATCTGTTCTCGTTGTTTGTTGGTTCAGGTGAGGTTTTTATTTATTTATTTGTTCTTTCGTTTTCTTTCTTGAGATGATTTATTAATTTTTTGTTTCTTTTTCCCGTCTTGTGATTCTAAAGACCCTCCAGGTATCGATCAGTAATTATTTCTCTCTGTTCTTTCAGAGAGGAGCTGGGTGTCTCTCTAGCGCTTGAGGTGATGGCACTAGTGGAGTGCAGGGGGCATTCTGGGATACCGTCTGGAGCGGTGATGGAGAGTCAGAGAGAAGCGTGGCGGTGCGCGCAGAGAAATGCTGTCCTCTAAACTCCCGGACAGGTGTGCGCTGGAGAACCTGCCCTACAGACACTCGACTACTCGAGAAGGTGCTGCTCCGATCCAGGGTCACGTGTGTCATGATGCCACGGCCGGTTGGATGGTTTAATCACGTTTCCTTATTTCCTCAGGTGATTGGCACTAACTTGCGAGAATGTGATTGGCTATGTACCTGTGCGGTGGCGTGGCCGGACCACTCTATTGGGCGGGGAAAGAGTTCCACGTCCCCCATGGCAGCGACAGAAGGCTGTTTAGTGGCCAGCACTAACCGAGGATGCAGAGCCATCACAGTGAGTCATGTGTTTATTTTATATTAAAAAGTAAATTAAAAAAAAAAAAAAAACATATGACATTGTACTCTATTCTTCTATGACTATTTATTTTCTTTCTTTTGCTCCTTCATTTTGTTTGTATGTTCTTTTCTTCATTTTTCTGCTTTATTTCTTTTCTTTCATTCTTTTACTTTTTGTAGAATTTATGAGTTAGTTTGCTTGTTCAGGTATTCTTCATTTTGGCATTGAGTGTATTTTCATTTTGTTTTTTTTTGTTAATTCCTTTACTTGTGATCTTTTTGATTATACGTTCACTATTTTTATTTTTTATTTATTTATATTTATTTTATATATATATATATATATATATATATATATATATATATATATATATATATATATATATATATATATATATATATATATATAAAATTAATAAAATAAATATATATAAAATTAATTTATTTATTTTTTTTTTTAGATTTCTATTAAGTAGTTTGTGTACTCATTCTTTTTTTTTAAACTTTGTATTAATTTCTTTCTTTAAATATTTTTTTTATTTTGTATTGATAATAAAAAATTGTTTAATTAATTTTGTCTACTTTTTACTTTGCATTAGTTTGCTTTCAAGTCATTCGGTCTAAATGTTTACCTGCTTTTGTTGATTCCTTCATTCTTCCGTTCTTTGATTTCTGTGGTTTATTAATTTGTTTATTATTCGTTTCTGAGCGTTTATTCATTTATTACAGTTTTTTTCATTGTGTATCTGATTATTATTATTTTAATGTTTTTTCTTTTGTTTCCGCGTCCATATTTGCTGTATTGTCCTCTCGGTCATAGATGGTGTTTGTTCTCTCTCTAGTTGTGCGGGCGTGAGCAGCACGTGTCCTGGCGGACGGGATGACTCGGGGCAGTGGTTCAGATGCGTCAGCGTGTCGGCGGCGGAGTCAGAGGCTGGCTGGAGAGTCGGAGGGCCGGTGCCATCAAACGAGGCCTTCGATCACACCAGCAGGTCAGAGGCAAAGCTCACACACAGAATGACCTCTCTATGGCGCAGCTGCGGCGTAGTTTCAGTGGTAACTGGAAGTAGCTCTGCGCGTGTGTCTCAGGTTGCTCGTCTGGACCGCCTGCAGGTCAGTCTGGCGGGAGGAACCTGTACATCCGCTTCCAGTCTCAGACCCGGAGCGCCATGGGCATGAACATGCTGTCAAAGGTGTGTGTGATGAAGCAGAGCTCCAGCGTCTCTCTCGTATTACAGATTTATGGGTCACAGAGCAGCTGACCTTTACTCCAGTACTGACTTTAATAGATGCCCTTGCTCTATTTTAAATCAACTATTATACTAGAATACATAACTTTACCTATAAGAGGCACTGACACCATCATAGGAAAACATATTTCTATAAATACAACTGAATGACAGCTTATGAGATTTTCTTAATATATGATATTGGCCATTTACAATTTTAATTTGCTGTCTCATATCAAATTAATGCTAATAATAATAATAAAAAAAAAAAAAAAAAAAAAAAAAAATATATATATATATATATATATATATATATATATATATATATATATATATATATATATATATACATAATATAAATGTATATCAAATATAATATTATCTAAATTATATATATATATATATATATATATAAACACATGCATCTTGTACATATATTGTTTATATATTAAGTATGAGTCATATATAAAATAAATATAATAATATAAATGTATATACATGTATACATTTTAAAATATACTGTATGTGTGTGTATTTCTATATGCATAAATACAGACACTTTTATACTTATAGTATATAAACAGAAACCTTTATTGTTTGACAGCTCTAGAAATAATTAAAAATAGTGAAATTCTACAAATATTCTATATAATAATCACTTCATTTATTTTATTGTTAGTTTATGACAGATAACATTAAGAACAGTCGCGTTGTGTGTTTGTGTCCGTGAGGGCCGAACAGGCTCTGAGCAGACTTCAGGGCGTTATCCTGACCGCGCGTCTGCTAGCCCGTCAGCGGGAACTACTGCACCCGATAAAGAACCGGCGCTGTAGACTGGATCCACGGCGGGGAAGTCCACCGTGTGTGAAGCAGTCATACCAGCCCGAGTGGTCAGAGAGAGGTCAGAGCGGGTTAACACGGGCTCCTGTAGGGCGACAGACAGCCACAAATCCCAGGATGCTTTTCAAACGCCAAAGCGGAAATCGGCCCTGTGTGTTTCAGGTGTTGAAGAGCAGCAGCGGCAGCTCTGGTGGAGCTCAACATCAGTAAGAATCTGGTGGGTTCAGCCATGGCGGAAGCGGCCGGGGCTTCAGCGCTCACGCGGCTAACATCGTGGCGGCGCTTTACATCGCCTGCGGACAGATGCGGCCCTTCACTAAAACACCAGCGCTTCCAGTCAGGACATTTCAGTCGTTCTTAGTGTGCATGTCAAAGATGAAACAAAGCGCTGACGTGTTTGAGGCGCTTCAGATTTACATTCATTCTGCCTCTGTGTCTGCAGAGCAGGGTAAACTTACAATTTTGCATGTGCATATGTATTTAAATTATAAATGATATGAGTCGACCCTGGACCACAAAACCCATCGTAAGGGTCAGTTTTTTGAAGCTGAGATTTATACTGAAAGAATAACTTTTCGATTGTTAGATCGATTTTAATAAATATTATTAAAATAAAAATATTGTGAAAACAGCCTGAAAAGTTGTCCAAATCAAGTTCTTAGCAATGCATGCTACTGATCAGTTTTATATATATATATATATATATATATATATATATATAAATGCGTCATAGGAAAACATATTTATATATATATATATATATATATATATATATATATATATATATATATATTAGTAGCAAAATTACTGCATTGACACATGATATTTTGTTGTTTCTGACCTCTGTGTGTGTGTGTGTGCGTGCATGTGTGCGCGTGTGTGCGTGCGTGTGTCGCGTGTATGCGTGTGCATGTGTATGCGTGTGTGTAGGACCCTGCGCAGGCGGTGGGCAGCAGTAACTGCATCACTCTGATGGGTGTGTGGGGCGGATGGAAGGATCTGTCACGTGTCCTGCACCATGCCCTCGTTAGAGCTGGGGACTGTGGGAGGAGGAACAGGGCTGCCCGCTGCAACCGCCTGTTTACAGGTAACACACGCACACACACACACACACACACACCCCTGCGGGCAGTGATGATCTCGCGCTGCTGCTGTATGCCGGTCAGATGCTGGGGTTCCACGGCTCCAGCGATCAGTGTCGAGGAGAACTCTCGGGCCGCTGGCGAGGGTGATCTGTGAAAGTGCAGTTCTGGCGGAGAGCTCTCTCTGATGGCCGCCCTCTTGCCGGACACACCGTCAAAGTCACATGACTCACAACAGGTACAGCACACACCTGCAGTGATAACCTGGCGGGGCTAGCATACAAAAACCCGTCCTGTCTATAAACATGGCTTATATAATGTATATAAAAACATTAGCATTAATAAAATAATGTAAAATTCTTTATATTACAGTACGATTTTTCATAGTATTTTTAGTTTAGAATCTGAAGTGTTTTTCCTCTCACAGGTCAAAGCCAATCTTCGAGAGACTGAACCACAGCTGAATCAATCTTCCTGAAGCACAGAGGACTCTGGGAGGCGGAGTCCGTGCAGTTTCTGCCCATCATCCCTCCCAGCGTCTGAAGACCACGGCCTGCAGAAGCGCCCGGGCGTCTGGAAGGAGCTCCGGCTGAAATGCTAATCCTTGACCTCGAGTCGTGCCTCGTTTTTGTAGAAGCGAGTAAATGGCGAGAGGCTGCTGCTGCGTTTCTGCGTTACGTTTTAATCTCGCGCTAAAAGCCATGGCCGTTATTTGCTCGAGATTTGTCAAAACAAGTCGGTGACAGTGAAAAGAGACTTTTTAGTGAAAAGAGATATTTTCCGTTTGGATCTTGGGTTTCTGAATGAATGTATTTAATTGATCACGCCAAACTCACTGTGGCGAACTCCACTGATGGACCTTATAAGCGAGGTGCTACTCTACTTTAATGATAGTCAATAGTTCATGAATCTGTGTGAATGTGGATGTTTGCACTATTTATATTACAGCGTGCAGCTAAAAATAAAGAGTCTGCTTGTTATGCTGCTTGTTTCCCGTCTACAGATTGAAGACTGCAAAGTGCTTTGGTTTTTCTCAACAAAAGCAAGTCCTTTCGCTTTCTGGCTGTAGAAAGTGCCGGTGAAGCCATATGTGTGTCTTTTAAACTCTTGCTTATTTCCTGCTCAACCACTGATCAAGCGTATTTTAAATTATCACAGTATATTTTGCTAATTAACTGTTTTAAAATTGGACAAATAAACATAGACAGAGTATTATTAGCATTCGGTGTAGTGGTTTTGTTTTTGGTCTGTTGTCTTTCTATCAGCTTGGACCAGTCTGGTCATTTCTCCTCTGGCATCCATGAAGCATTTTGCGCCTCATCTGTTGCTCATTGGATATCTTCTCTTTTTCTGACCATTCTCTGTAAACCCTAGAGACGGTTGTACTCAAATCCCAGTAGATGAGCAGTTTCTGAAATATTCAGACCACATTCAAAGTCACTGAAATCATATTTCTTCCCGTTCTGATGCTCGGTTTGAACGCAGCAGATTCGTCTTCACCATGTCTGCATGCTTAAATGCATTGAGGGTGCTGCCATGTGATTGGATGATTAGAAATTTGCGTTAACGAGCAATTAGACAGGTGAACCTAATAAAGAGGCCAGTGAGTGTATCTCTCTCTCTCTGTATTATATATATCTAGCTCTATAGCTCTCTCTATATATAGATATCTCTCTCTGTATATATATATATATATATATATATATATATATATATATATATATCTCTGTATATCATGTATATATCTGTCTATATATATTTTTAATGAAAATTTAAAGTCTGCAGTTTAATTGAAGTACTCCTGCAGACTAGGGCGGGACAGACGCATCGCCCCCGCCCGTCGCATTTCATTGGTTGCCCGGCAAAGCAGTAAATAACAGACTTGACCATTCACGCGTTTGACAGCAAAAGAAGCATTAAAATTACTAATAAGCAAAAAAAAAAAAACACTCGTTTGAGCCCATGTTCTGTTAAAAAAGCACACGAAGAAGAATGACCACGAGTGGGGTTGCAGAAAGATGTCGATCATTTTATTCCTCTACACAGGGCGAGGCGCGCGCCTCTATTCACAGTACAAGTTCATCCTGGACACCTTTAGTGTGACGTTATTATGTACCACGAAACATCTGAACCCCAACGACATTACATTTCAGTGCAAATGCAACTAATAACACACGGACTGTCAGGCGCGGCGCGCCTGCAACAGGCAGAACGCCTCTCCTGATTGGCTGCTTCCACCGATAAACGCTCACCTGTCCGGGGTCAGGTGCGACACGTTCAGCTGCGCAGCGCGTTCTCTCCGGTGGATTCGTACATTCGTTCGCGAGTGTCTGGAATGTTTAAGTTATGCGAGGGTGGCGTTTTATGAGCAGGATGTACCCGGATATAGTCGCGGCGCCTGCTCTGCCGTCGTCTTTAACAGTCTGTCATGGGAACAGCTCGACTAATGAAAACGTTTTGCAAAAAAGGTAAAAGCTCTTGTCGTTTTGGCAAAAGGGGTTTCTTGCTCATTTTTTTGTTTTTGTTTTCCAGTATTAATATCTAAGAAAAAAATCTGCAAAAATGTATTGGACTTTTTCTGAACTATTAAAATTAAGTGAAAATATAATTTTCCAACATACTTATATATATATAATTACAAGGAAAACATGTTTTTCCCCACTGATATATATTAAATTTGACCCGTGTCATTTTAATTAATGTAGATACAAAATGTATGCATTTTCTGACAAATTAATGTAAATGAGCTACATATTTGTCAGTAGGCTAAAAAATACATTCACAGAAACCATTTTTTCCAGAATTAACAAGATATCTAACATTTTAAGAAATGCATTTTAAACTGCAGATGCAAAATGCAAACCTTTTCTGAAAAACAGACCAAAATTAGTTCATCTTAAATCAAGAAAAATACCAGTGAGATATTTAATTAAAGGGAAAAATTTAGTTTTTGTTTTTAAGCTGTAAATGTAAAAATCAAATCTCGACTCAAAAATTTGCAGATATTTTTGCTAGGAAATGAGACAAAAAATACGAACATATTTTGCCAGCTTGTGCCTTTTGAGATTGTTTACTAATGCTTGATTTACTTTTTAAAAATCCAAAAATAATAAATAGCGCATAACTAATTCTACCTGATCTACAACTAAGCATCACCTCGCCCCTAATTTTAAACCGCATCTCCCTATTGGACAGTGAATCTGATGGCGTCCGGGCTCCTCCAATAAGAGGATGCTCTTCTGATGACTCATTTTTTTTTAAATAATAACTTGAGGTAAGAAATCAATATCAAATGATCTTTGTATACAACACCACAGGACTCAGGTTGGTTTGCACTAATGAACCACCAGGCGATCTGATCAGCAAGATCAATAATGAGGCACTTTTCTAGAGAAATGTTTGAGTGGTACACCTCTCAGTCTCACACACACACACACACACACACACAAGGCATATGGGTCGGATTAGTCAGGTAAAGCATCGACTGACGATCTGAAGCAATAATGAAATTATATACAAATAATCCTGCGCTGATGTTTTACAAATTTCAAGCGATCCACGGTCGATCTGGATTTGTGCTCACGGTATATCAGCTGCTGAGACACGGACAGAAGCGAAATCAAGAGAAAGCGGCGTCTCTGCGTCAGCGGCACATCCTGCGCTTCATAAAAGAGACGGCGGCGGCGTCAGGACGAGCGGCAGGTTCATGGGATTCCTTTCGCCAACAGGCCCTCGCCAAGAACAACTCTACGAGGAGGTAGCGGCGGCGTTTGTTCAAAGGCGTGGGGGGACAAAAAACAAGACTAAAACAGGGGCGGTCTCGTGTTCAGCTTCAAAACTCTTTGTTATATATAAACTTGTCATCTCACTTACTTACATACATACATATATATTCATATCAATATAGATCTCTGCCAGAAAAGGTGGGACAGACATTGGGCGTTTGGCGTCTCTAGTCCTCTGTCTGTAGCAGGCTAGCGTGGCGCTACAGAGCGGCATCAAGCGTCTAAGCGATGGCGCGCTCGCTGAGCTTCCTGTGGCGACATAGCGGGATTCAGAACAGTCTGGAGAGGGATGCCGAGGAGTCTTCTGAGGAGCTAGAGTGTGTCGCAAACTGGAAGGAGTCGAGCACACCGCGGCGAACTGGGGAGCTACAAACAACAGGCAATAATAAGTGAATTTCATCCAAAAAAATTAAATAAAAAATAATAATAAATAATAACAATACCACCCCATAATATTAAAAATAACAATAAATATTTAAAAATAATAATGACCAGTAACAATAACACCATTAATAAATATATTAAATACATAAAGATAATTAATAATAATAATATCACCAGTAATATTTTTATAAAATAGAAAATTGTTTTTAAAAAAGAAATTAATATATGCATAAAAATGAAATAAGACAATAACAATAGTAGCAGTAGAAATAGTAATATTAAATATTTAATACACACAAGTAATAAATAAAATAGCGCTACAAGTTTTAATAGGAGTAAAAATAACAACAATAACAGTATTATATTAATAAGAATAATAACACTAGTACTACTACTACTACATTATTAAATACATTGAACATAATACATACTAAACAGCAGCAATAGTAATATTACATTTATAATAAAATAAGATACAATCAGATTTTTTTAAAATGGTAATATTAATAATATTTATTTAGTATGTTTAGCATAAAGTATAAAACAACAATAAATAAAAAAAAATAATATATATAAATATATATATATATATATAAATATATATATATAAATATATATATAAATATATATAAATATATATATATATAAATATATATATATATATATATATATACACACATACACACACATACATACACACACACACACACACACACACCGTAAAGTCATGAGATGTACCTGCTCAGAAGAGGATGGGCTTTCAGCAGTCTTCTCCTGGACGTAGGAAGTAGGCGTTTGAGAATTTGGATATTCTCTCTGTGGCGGCCCTCAGGACGGACGCAGGGGGCCAACCGCCAGGATTCACTGAGGCCACAACAAACAAACAAACATTAATATTTAATGTGTGAATATATGAATCACTTCAGTCAGCTGTGAGAGGAAGGCGGTTCCTCTAACCGTTGGCCACGTATGTGATTTTGCACAGGATGTTGTCTCTGCTGATCTCCTTGTCTCCCTCTGGTGGACTGACCAGCGTCTGGCAGATCATCGCAATGTTGATTTTAGCACGAGAACGCATCTGTTGTTTTGGCTACGCGAGGATAAAAATCAAAGAAAAACAGTGAGACACACACACACACACACACACACACACACACAAGTTAAAATTGATCCACGGATGCTGCACTGGAACTTCGCTGAACTGCTGCTGATGCAGACTGACTCAGCAGTTGCCATGGAAACCAGACTCACCTGGGCATTTCTGGTACTCGACCGAGAAGTTGCAGGCGAGCCACGTGTCTGGATCGTTCGTTATTGGCTGGGAATCTTCCGGATGGCAGACAGGTACAAGGCGTCTCTCTGGGGCGCGGCCACACTCTCTACGCGAGCACAACACACACCTCCGTCACAGCCAATCAAATCACGAGAAGAGTGCCTGGGAGGCCCGCTCCCCCTCACCTTGTGAGTCTGGTAGATGATGATGGCGTTATCGGACAGCGTTTCCACAATGTTGTTGATTTTCCACAGTAGCTGGAGGAGAGAGAGAGAAAAAAGAGCTGAAACAGAGTACTAGACAATGATGAGTAATTCTACCATGATGCACCACTATCGATTGTGTCAGTGATCATTCGGAGGCACGGCTGAATTCTCCAGTGAATGAAAGTGTTCTGGTAGGTTACTGTATTAAAGCAACTGAATTAGAACTGATTGAATGCATGAGCCATTACTGATGATAAAATATCTTTATTAGATTATATATGTACTGTCATACAAACAAAACTGATTTATGATTATATGTTTAACTACATACCAGGGTTAAGTAAAATGTTACTCTAAAAATGTGTAAAAATACAAAAAATGTGAACCATTTTAAGAAATTTAAGTTTAAGCACTAAAATGTGTGTGAAATATATTAAATAAAATACACACAAAAAAAAGAATTTAAATGAAATCTTTAAAAAAAAACATGCACATAAAATAACAAATAAACACAATAAAGACTGAAAGTATAATTTAAAGCTAAATAAAAATGAATTAAAAATATAATAATATATTAAACAGTATATAAAACACTCTTCACATGATCACAACTCAAAGCAACCCCTTCAGAAAACTCAGCTTTTCATCACAGGAATAAATTACATTTTAATATTATTTTTTTATTGCAATAAATTCTCTCAATATTGCCGTTCTACTATAGTTTTGATCAAATAAGCGCAGAATCAAAATCATACTGAGCTCATATAATTAACATTAATATGATGATGTATGCTTTTAAGATTTATTCAATTTACTTAAATATTTAATCATATATTCAAATGCCAAAATGTGGATTAATAAGTAATTAATAAGCTGACTCAGTACTGATCATGCCAAAAAACTTATAAGTGGATCTCAGGAGGAAAAACCAAAACAGAATGCTGCATAACTGACTGATTGAGCAATAACTTTAATCTTTTATATCTGTTATGTTCTGTGTGTGTGTGTGTGTGTGTGTGTGTGTGTGTGTGCGCACTCACTCTCCCAGTCGTTCTGGACATCCGTGTCCCAAGTAGTGGCACACCTCGTGACCCGTGACCCCTTTGACAGAGTGTGTGCCCAGCCTTCAGAGAGGTCCAGCACGATCCCATTCTCCTCCACCTCGCGCAGTACACCTGAAGACACACACACACACACACACACAGACACAGACACAGACACACACAGAGACGGCGCACACACACACAGAGACACGCACACACACACAGAGACACATGAGAGCGAACAGAGACGCGCACACACACACACACGCACACAGACACGCACACACACACAGAACGCTTGAGGACGCACACAGACGCACACACACACACACACACACACACACAGAGCACAAGAGGCACACACACACACACAGAGCGAACACACACACACACACAGAGACAGAACAGAGCGCTTTTACACACACACACACACACACACACAGAGACACACACACACACACAGAGACAGACAGAGCGCACACACACACACACACAGAGTGAGCCCGTTTACTAAAAGAACACACATCAGATCAAAATAACATATTACAGGCGTTGGTTGCAGCTCACCTTCATCTCTCCCTCTTCCACCACCAGCTGCCAGTTAGCGTCTCCGCCCCACGTCCTGCAGCCGAGTAGGTCATGTGATTCTGAACCATCTCCTCCACCTGCCCAAAACACAGCACAGAGAAGTCAGAGGTCATGCCCTCACATTTAAGAGGATGTACACATTAGTAACACTGCGTCACGAGAACTACAGGCGCTCTTCTGTTAATGTTGGATTACTTCTGTATTTGAGAGTGAAACAAAAACATCCCAGCACACACTTTTCTGAGCTCAAGCTCTTCCTCCTCATACCCAAAGCTAACAAGCTTTCATATTCCTCCTAAACACATTATTCAGCATTAAACTACTATTTATTTAATTGCCATTTAATCACTGCCTTATTTACATAATACAAGCACGTACAGATGAATAAATAAGAACAGGAATATGAATTAAAGCAAATTATATGCATTTTCGATTACAATCGACCTAAAAGCTATTAAACATACAAATTATCATATTTAAAAGCAATAAAAGCATTATTAGCTGCAAATGTAAATGGCAAACACAAAGCACCAATAAAACTAACCAATAAAATGAGTGTTTTCAAACCCAATGGACTCCTTTGACTGACTGCAATTTTGAGCATTACTTAATAGCATTATACCCACATTAAAACAAGCCCAGAAACGCTAGCATTATTCATTAATATGCTCAGAAGTTCTTGAAAAGCTAAAAATATTTACATTTGTATATTTAGCTGAGATGCTTTTCCCCTCCAAAATCTGCAGAATTATAAAAATCAAGACCTTTTTAAGTAGCGCCCAAAATATTACTTTTTATACATTTATATATTAGTCTATTTTATACCATGCCTACATCAAGGCTATATTCACAACAAATTCTACAAAATAAGATTAAAAAAGTCTCAATTGCAACACTTTTAATTCATATTGTGCAATAATTTAAATGTAATTTTACACATAAACAACAAATGAAGTATCTATATAATTATTTACGATTATTAATTCAGCTTGTATAAATAAGAAACTGACACATATTAAATTACACGTAATTAAAGTATTGTTTTCTCCTGAAATGTAGTTAAGTAAAAATGTTTCCTGGTATCCTTTAATGCAGGACACATTAAAATGTCTGGATTGATGCTCAGAAGTCCTGCTGACTAAGTAGGCAGCACATTAGGGTTTAGAAACAGCCAGTGCGCATGCATAGGTGCAATGTTTGCGGAGAGGCATTCGAAGGGCGTGTTGGTGAGTGTGCATGAGGCGCGTTACCTCAGCACTGAATCTGTGCTCGTGGAGGCGAAGGAGGCGAAGAGCTACAGCAGAAGACGAGGGAGAGGAAGGGCGAGAGGGGGCTGCGGGTGAGGGGAGAAGAGAAACGCAGCTTCATCAGGAGGAAAAAAACCCCCAAAGAGACCAAGAGCAGGACACGAGAAGGACGATCACGATGAGAGAAGAATAGGCTCACCTTCTCGGCGAACCGGTGAGCAGGCGGCTGGAGAAGATGTCTCCTGAAGGCACTGAACTGCTCCTCTGTATCCTGCTCTTCTCACACTGAGTCTCTGAAAACACACGCGGAAAAAAATACTTCAGCAACGATGCATTTTCAGAGGCGATTTTCTCCGTTGGCTTTTGACTGGAAAGTGAAATGTTGAAATGTTATCCGATTTGCTCGGTAGAAATGAGGATCACGTTAAGATAATATGCAGACTATAAACTGCTTTTATTTATTATTATTTTTAGATGTTTGCTTTACATTTTAAAAGCGTTCAATTTACATTCATGCATTTAGCAGATACTTTTATTCATGGCATCAAAACCACGAGAGTTAATCGTCCCATTACCTGCAGAGTTTCACAAGCAATATAAAAAGGCTGAGACATGCATTCGAATACAAAAAAATAATTACACACGTATGCATTTAATTTGATTCTAATGCTAATATAACTCATTTATACTAATATCTCAACACATATGAATTATAGGTGAGTCAATGTTAGACTTTGCTCTCATGCAATAATAGTCTAAGAAGGCAATAAAAAATTATTATTGTGTGATTGGCAAAATCTCTATCTATAAAAGATGTTTTGTATTTGAGTGTGGACTAAAAACAAGCTCTAAATAAGCCTGTAGAACATGCAGAAATCACATCAATCAAATCATGAAATAAATGTAGAGCATTTCATAAAAGTTTCAGTGTTTAAAAGTGAATAATGGAAGACATAAATATTAAGCGTTGCAACTTGTCAAATTAGGCGTTTTATTTATTTTACAACAGTAATCGTGTATACCCTTATTTTTATGATTAGAGTTAAAGTGAATAATAATTTAAATGGTTCATATATTTAGAATATATTAATGTAATTTAATTGAAAAGATTCACTCATGTGACAGTCCAACAACATTAGAAAACTATAAACACGTCAATCGTGTTGTTAAATTATATTAATTTCATGAATAAAAAAAACATAATATATATTAAATTTAAATGTGGCTTAAGTCAATATTTCACATCTAAGGCCTAGCATTTTTAAGCACATTATACAGTAGCATGATTAGTTTTGCACGCTCTGATTAAAGTGGTCTTGAGATCATTTTAAGCCTCTGAATGTCTGTATTTACTCACACTGTTTCTTCTATTTTTGTCCTGCCGGTCAGAAGCGGCCTCCACAGCTGATCAAAGAACTTCGTCTTCATTGATCAGGCTGTTTGGACCCTCCTGATGGACAGAGCCGAGATGAACATCTCCATCGCTTCACAGCTCTGCCTCACTTCACAGAAAAAGCCGACTCACCTCGTAATCCGGCCCTCCAAAATGAGACTTCTTTCTTCAGCTCGGACAGGGCCGGTTATGCGCCTCCTCCACCCTCCTCCTCTTCTCCATCTCCTGTAGAAAGAGAGAGAGGCGGCTTCAGCTGACTAAGCGCTCTGCCGCCGTGATGTTTAATGTCTCGGCGTGATCTGGAGCAGAGCAAGAGGCGTAACACGCGCAGGACTGCTCTGAAGAAGCTCCATTGTTCAGACAGAAGCAAGGCGCCCGTGTTCTGGCTCTGATTGTATGTGGCGATTATTGTGCTCAATGCTGCTGGCTTTGCGACACATGCTCGGCAGCGGACCGAGCTCCACCTCTGTATCCACCACGCTCCACATTCATTAAAACCCGCTGGAGGAACTTCTCTGGTGAAACAGTTATTCACAGCTGATTTAAATATAGCGCTATTTCACTACTACTTTCCATTCTATTTTAACTACCCGTCTACGATGCATTAAAAAAATGTTTAATGAAAAATAATAACTGTCGCGCTGGTGCCATGCAAACCATTCTTACCCGGCAAAAAATATATCAGTTTTTCTAGTTTCTTCCATTAGTGTAATAACTATATTTTCTGTTCTTACGTTTTAGTTGAAATTTTTAAAATGTATTATTTATATAGGATGACATATTGTATTTGAAAATACAAAAGATTATTCAAAATATTGAGTACTTTCATTTAGATTTTTTAAGTTTTAGTAATTCTGTTATGTATTATTGTACAGCATTTAATAACATTTCAATTTTAAGTAAATTTAAACTCTTATCTTTATATTTCTATAAAGTAAAAAAAAAAAAAACCACCTATTTCTGATGTTTCAATTTTAGTACTTAAACTTATTTTTATATATAAATTTTTAATTTTTATATTTTATATATAAAATTGAAAAATATAAATATCGGATAGAAAAAAAAAAAAATAAATAAATATGATATATATATATATATATATATATATATATATATATATATATAAATAAATAAATATATATATATATATATATATATATATAAATAAATAAATATATATATAAATATATATATATATATATATATATATATATATATATATAATATATATATATATATATATATATATATATATATATATATATAAATATATATATATATATATATATATATATATATATATATATATATATATATATATATCATATTTATTTATTTTATTTTCATCCGATATTTATATTTTTCAATTTTATTAAATCACTGAAAACTAGTTTGACCTCAGCTGTCAGTGGGGAAATTATTTTTGCATAGAAAACCCTAAAACCCAATACGTTGACAATAAAAAAACCTTGAAACCGACCAGTTGTCTTCGCTCCTAGTTGATTAATGCAAAAGTAGTTGTTCATGGAAGGCCTACTTTGATCGGCCGACTAATGCATCATATTTATTCCACATACATCATTAATATTTCTGCCAAGTTATAACTACTTTGGCTGTGATGGCCCACGGCAGATGCTTCACCAGATCCTGTTCACGCATGACTTAACTGTGAATATTTGGCTCCGTCGAGACCTGGCGGCGGTCTGCTAACCAAACCCTGAATTACAGAAACACTTTCTCTTCTGATCTGAGTCAGCTCAGGGCAGCGTCGTACGCTTATCAGTCTCTTCTGCCAGCTGTCCTCTCTCTTCACCATCAGGTGATGCAGTGAGAAAGCGTAATAAGATCCGCCCGTGGTTGCCTTAGATGTGATGGCCTCTCCTTTCAAAATCTATCCCATTAATGCAACATGAGGCTCAGACACTGGAATACTGATGGGAGAAGAACAAATTGAGTCACACTCTAGAAAAGCCAAGGCATTCATTTTGAGGGACAGTGTTACACAGACATCAGGCATAATGCAATGAAACATCAAATCCCTAAATCCACTCTGACTTTCTGGGCATTTATTCTAACCAACAGTTGCTTGAGTTATACATTTTAAAACATTAAAATTTATGCATGTATTACATATATTTTATATGCAAAAATAAATAAATGCAATTATAAATAAAAATATTACATATACATAAAGACTATATATTATATACAATATTATCTAAGATATACATTATATTCATACTAACACATTTAAACATTACATATTTTATACAGAGTTATATATATATATATATATATATAAATAAATGTGAACTTTTTTAGTTATATATTGTTGTATAGTTATAATTAGTAGTTATATAATTATATATTATATAATTGACATTTTAAACATTTACACACACACACACACACACACACACACACACACACACACACACACACACACACACACACACACACACACACGCCTTTATTTATAAAATACATTTCAAAATTAACAACATATATAATGGCTTACATATGTCTTAATTAAATCTAAGGCTATATTTGGTTGATGATTTTATAAAAGTATTCATTTTTCAATATGGTTTGAAAGCCACATTCAATTTAGCCTTATAACATTGTCTCTAAAAAATAATAATAATGCAGAAACTCTGAGTGAAACATATCAAACACAGGCTCCACTGGAGACATGCTGACTTTATATGTTATAGTATATTATTTCCACACACAATTCATTACAGCCCAGGCTCAAATGACTGGATCACTGGAGTAAATTAAGTGGACAAACTGCTCATAATGTCAGTGGCGCCCCAGTACCGTCTCCTCGAGGCTGAATCAGGAGAGAATTCATTGGGCGTGAAAAACCAGCTGCAGTTTCACGGGTAGAAATCAGTAAAGAACACTCACGTTTCTCCTTGCTGCCGTTGTTGTTGTGCAAGGAATTCTCCATGCCGGAGCGAGTGGTAGGAAACGTCTTCGCCATCCTCCGGACTGCGGAGAAAACACACAAGCGCCAGTCAGCGTGAACTCGCGGCCCGAGGTCCGGCCCACTCGCGTACTGAGAGCTGGCCAGCGTGCCGTAATACACAGCACGACCGAGAGAGAGGACTGGGACAGACAAAGAAGGTAGTTGATCATCCGTGTGAATCAGCAGGCCCTTGTGCTGCAACAACAGAGCGCATCCAGGCGATCTGGACCTATAAGGCTGCGGAGCTGAATAAGGTTCAAGCGTTGTCTAAAACACGTCTGTCAAGCGTATTCCATATCCTCATCCCTCACACACACACACACACACACGGTCTACTCACTCTTGTCTCTCTGGAGCTCGTCTTTGAGTCACAGCGTCAAGCGCAGCCGTCAAGAAGTACTTCTGCAGAGGTGTCCACCTGCCTGCACAGGATGTCTCGAAAGCACGTCTCCATCTCTGCCAGCTTCTCCGCCAGACTGTGCAGCCCTTCTGTGAGTCACAAAGCCATGAGTTCACAGCAGAGAGGCATGACCTGTTACCATGCTTGCGTCACTCAGCAGCAAGGCGCTTCATTTCACCGCCAAAGGAGAGTGGGGAGGTGGCGAGTATCCGCTGGTGGCTGATGTGAGGACAGCATGGGCGTGTCTCCTCAAACTGGACTCGGAGCCATAGCCAGACTCGGCCTGAAGCGCAGAGACACAGAGATTAATGTAGTAGCGTTTAGGAAGCGTTTTTAAGCATAGCGAGAAGCTTAAAGCAGACCACAAAGCAATCAAGTCATAAACCAAATGACTTGATGACTTAATTTACTTCCATATTAATAGTTGATAAATGAGAGTTTTAAATAATAATAATACATAAATAAACAGTTTTATCAAATGATTAAGCACTTCTATAAAATTCACTTAGTGAGTGTACACATATACATATATACATATATACATATATATATATATATATATATATATATATATATATATATATATATATATATATATATATATATATATATATAGGACATAAAAATATATAATATTAAATATATTAATGAGTATAAATGAGTTTCTTTTGGATGTGATTAATCGATTTAATCCACATTTAGTTCACATTTACTTTGTCATTTACAGTCAAATACAAACATGACACTTAAAAAAAAACAACAAAAAAAAAAAAACTGGTAGGTGTGTGCGTGCTCTGAACAATTTCCACTTCATCATCTTAGGATAAATCAATCTCACACACACACACTACACACACACAGACACACACACACACAGAGACACACACACACTGCAGACAGACACACACACACACACACAGAGACACACAGAGACAGTCCAGAGAGTCACTTTCCATGAACTCAGAGCTCTCCTGTGGCTCATTTCACAGTAACAACCTCTGAAAATAGTTTCTGATTTTATTTGCAGCATAAGCACACCCAATGACCGTCTTCCTCTGGGCTTCTGAGGCATGATTGCACAAGCCCAGGTTACTGTATCTTTCCACACATGCCAGACAAATTTGACCTCTCTGCCACGTTAATACACTCCTCATTACTGTCAATCTGAAGAGAGAATGAAATGCGATCTGAAAATCAACTAACTTCCTGTGATGTTTCACAAGCTTCCAGAAACTTATCAGACACAATCTAGGTTCACATTTGGAACACACACACACACACACACACACACACACACACACACACACACACACACACACACACACACACACACACACACACACACACACACACACACACACAGCCACACACATAAGTAGGAACACACACTTAAACCTACAAAACAAACCTTTCCTGTAGATAAGACGAACCACCTGTAAACACATGGCTTTTACAGTCAAACAACCTATTGTTAAATACATTTCTAACTGCAAGAGTAGATAAAGAGTCAAAACAACGAAAAGGAGAGAAAATAAATAAATAAAAAGAAATCAATACCTCTGTTCATCTACCTAAACTACAGATAGACTGATCTGCACGTTCAGTAAGTGATACTATATGCATGCATACAATTCATTTATTTAAACATTAGCATTTGTGGGGATACTGTAGTCCTTATTTTCAACATGCATGTGGAAAAACTGTGCATTGTGTACCATAGTATCTGTAGTATGCTCTATTGTACATACAGTGTTTCAGGAGTTAAATCTTATCCAGCACTAGATGGCAACGGTAGGCGCAGAATCTGAGGTAACTATCGGATGGGAACCAGAGACAATGCTTTCAGCATCTTAACCAAAGACAGAGTCAGTCCTGCTTTCACTCCAGCCAATCAAATACAATCCTACACTGTCACTATGGCATTGATAAGGCTCCCCTGACAAATCAGAACAAAATAAAATAAAATGAGCGTCTGTCTTTGTTACACAATCAATAAACTCAGCCGACTTGTGTGCTTGTGTGTATAGATGATAAACTACAGGATAACAACATCTCTCTTTCTCTCTCACACAAACATAATCAAACATAATCCAGGTGATTGCAAAGAAGATCAGGAGAGGAAAAATGAGAAAGCACTGTAATCACTGCCATGTACAATTTTCAGCAGGAATATTTATTTCCAGTTTTAGTTCTTTATATTAATACTAATATATAACTTGTTTCATTTAAAATAATAAATAATATATATATATATATATATATATATATATATATATATATATATATAATTTCAATTAGCAATTATTTTTTTATTTAAAGATTTACAGCCATGTATTTTTGCAATGGTTTTAGTTTTAATTATGCTAATAAACCTCTTGAGGACCAAGTGGGACTGATGTTTTGAAGCCATGGAGTCACGGCACAAGAGATTACATGAGATGAACTCAAGCACGTCTTTTAGATGTACACAAGCGCACGTCTCACTTCCAGTAGCTTTACTGGCAGCGTCAGGTGTTAGCCACAGTGAGAGTGAAGGCTCTGATTAGATGGACAGATTACACTCCACAACATCTGAGCGCTCCACCCATGGGTTTTGTGTGATATGCTCCACGCACACAAAAAGGTGCAAACGGACTCGCTACTGCACCACAGTCAGGCTGTGACGCGCATTATTTCAGCAGTCAGTTTCCACACCACAGGATTTTCAAAGATAAAAAACAAAAATCCATCTGTCGTGGCATATAATAAGGTCTGCACTGAAAACAATCATTACTAAAGCTGATCTGTGGAGTTCTGGACCGTTCCCCTTTGTAAGCCGATGAGGCAGTAGACAGAAGAAAAGTGTCCTTGGGAAGAATTTCAGCAGTGATTCAGACCGAGAGGCTTATTCCCAAGAAGAGGCTGTGTGTGAGTCACTGCTATCAGAGAGGAGTCATCCTCGAGGCAAAGAAGAAGAATAGATGGATGGGGAAATGTGTGTGTGCTTCTTATGCCAGCATGTGTGTGTATGCAGGCTAGAGTGAAACCCCCCTCCTCCTGCCTTGAGAATAGAGAAATCAAACACACATATGGTTTAGGGTGTCTCCATATGACATGAACACTAGTACATAAACTCAGCAGACAGACACTGAAGAGGTGGGACTGATACACACACACACACACACACACCACACCTATCAGAATGCTACAGACACAATTAAGTAGTAAAAAAGTACCACTTTCAGATTAGGATTTTCTAAAAATCACTTACAGATTAAACTAAAGGAATTACTAATAAGCTGACTTGAAATATTTCAATTTTATTACTTTATTTATCTTTATCATTTAACTGTATATAACATATATACATTTTCATTTTATTTACAACATATACACATACATATATATATACATATATATACATATACATATATACACTTTATATATATTATATATATATACACTATATATATATGTATATATATACTATATATATATATATATATATATATATACATATATATATACATATATATATACATATATACTACACACACTATATATATATATATACATATATATACACACATATATATATATATACACACATATATATATATACACATATATATATACACATATATATATATATACACACATATATATATATACACATACTCTCTATACACATATATATATATATATACTCCTATACACATATGCTATATATACACATACTATATACATATCCCATATATATATATATATACTCTTTTATATACCTATATATACACCACACCCACACACATACCCCTTTTTACCTCTTTTCTAATTTTAACATTTGAATTACTTTCTAGTTATATATAAAATAAAGAAATATATTATGTGACTTGTCTTTCTTTAAAATCACAAACATTTTACTTTTTATTTTTTTGCTCCACAATTACTCTTTTTAAATTATTAATTAATAAAACTATAGATATACCGAGAGCCCAATCTCAAGTTTTTAGTCCCTCATTGAGTCTTGAATCACATTATATGTTTCCCTCCATCAGCCTTTGGTTATTTTAGTTTTTCCTAGTTCTGTATTGCAGGTTCTATCCTCCCCCACCACATTCTCTGTCTCTCTGCCTGCCCACATCCAACTTTCCTCTCATGAGGTATTTACAGCAGCTATGACTGGTATATTATTCCTCATGCACATTGGGTTTGTAGCATGATGTGTGTGTATTTATGTGTGAAAAGCTGTAGAGGTTTTACCACATATGATCACCATTTGTTTGTGACTGTTGGGATTTATAGAACTATTTGTTTGTGACTAGACTGGTTTCTATGTGTACATGCATGTGTGTGTGTGTGTGTGTGTATGTGTACAGGGAACTTACCCACTCTGTATTTCCTATTTTAGCAACTAATACACTACATCATTTCCCAAATAAAAACGATGGTGTCCATCAGATTACATTCATGGGTAACCCGACTAGGCTCAACACTGATAGTCAGCCAGGTCTGGCTCTGTAAGAGAAGGCATGCTGATAAGCAGGCCTCACTCTGTATTGCTCGATGGAATCGATCCATTGGTTGCGTGCTCTGGGTCTGACGCAATAGATACCACACGCTATCATTGACGCTGATGTCCAACCGGCGGCACTCGTCAAGCTCATGAGCTACAGAGACAGAAAGAGAGAGCGGCGCGTGGAGCTGGTCCCAGTCATCAAGAGCATTGTACTAATGACAAATCCATTTGTACAGGCGGCGCAAGCAAAGCGCTCTGGTGGGCGAAGTTCAAGAATCAATCTGTTGTTGATGATAAGCCAAGACCTCAATACTAGACAGACTTAAACTGAAAGAGAGAAAAAACCGTTCATGACCCACCAGAAGTAGCTGGGAAATCTGATTTTCCTCAGAAAAAACTAAAACAAAACTAGCACTAACAGCCATGTCTAGGTGTATGTATGTATAGCCCAAATGTATTAAGATGTTGATCTCTACGAGACCTCCTGCTCATTGAAAACCAGATGTAGAGATTCAAACACTCCCCTCCTTCAGTCTGATGTACTGCACTCCTCAGCCAGTTTTCTTTGCCTCCTCTTATCCAAGGAACACACCAGTGTTTTGCATGCATATATGCATGTATATTATAGAATATTAGTATTATATTTATTGCAAACATACACTAAATACCATTATTTATATAAAATGATTAATTAGAGTCTCTATTTTCTTTCAATATTATATATATATATATATATATATATATATATATATACTCATATATCATACTCTCTATATATATCTCGATAAATATTTATCTTAATCTTAAAACCATAATCATCAGCCTAGACACAAATTCTCCAATATCAAGAATAAAATTTAAAAGGCCAATGAAGATAGAAGTGGAGTCATTTACTAAACGTTGAGAGGAACAGT
>NW_025047780.1:0-2500 GCF_018831695.1 Puntigrus tetrazona | reverse complement strand
GCTCCTTTCTCTCTTTGGCTGCTGTAACTACAAACTGAGTTGCTTTTATCAGAGAATATTCAGCAGGCCACGATACAAGTGTCAGTGTGTGTTTAGAAAGCATTCGACATTTGCACCATTAAATGATATTTATAAACTTAAGATTCGCCTACTTTATAAAAAAGCCAGGTGTACAAATTTAGCACATCTTCTAAACAATGCATGCATAGATAGTTTGAAAGTAGTGAATAGAAAAAAAAGTTATGATGATATTACATACATTGGCTTAATCATTTTTCTAAAGTTCGTTGGAGCAATTCAAGCTTTAATATCCATTTGAAATTACTGTGATGATAGTCTGCAATGACAAAAGTAAAGCTGCCATTTTATTTGACCAGAGGCAGCTTCATTCCCAATTTCTGAAGGCTTTTTACACACAGTTTATTTGACCCTTGTATTTCACAGCATAAAGATCGCCTCCACAAAAACACTCTCTGCTTTCATCTCTCTCTGGCTCTCTCTACCAGCAATTTTTAGTAAATGTAGCCTTCTCTTTCTTCTCTTTGACAGCCTCTATGTATATTCTTTACAAAATGTTGGCAAGCAAAGGTTGGGAGAGATCATAATAATTTTCCCGTTTTGTGGCGCGGGCAGTTCAGCCTGGCGCAAGGCCGCGTGAAGATCACAGAGTTCCTCTTGCCATTATATCGATTCGTGTCTGCTGTAATTTTCATTTGAGGTAATCCTAAATGATGGTCTTCTTGCCAAACCCTCAAATGATCAAAAAAAACCAAAAAAATCCACACATAATACACACAGGACCTATGCAGTTTGGACACCCAAGAAAATCCACATCTTCTACCAGGAAGATCTAAATTTGACCCATTCTATGTTAATACAACCAGTTAAAACAAAACCATCAGAGTCAAAACAATGAGTGTAAGTGATACACACTGTTTCCACATTCAAATCCCTTTGATTTCTTGTTTCTATTCTTTTTTATTTACTCATCCAACTACCTTTGATAGTAAGAAGTTTTTTGTAGTTATTTATATATCTCTATCTATCTATATCTATATATATCTCTATATATATATATATATCTATCTATATATCTATCTATACTCTTATATATATCTATCTATATATCTATATATATATCTATCTATATCTATATATATATATATATATATATCTATATCTATATCTATATCTATCTATATATATCTATATCTATCTCTATATATATATATATATATATATCTCACCTCTCTCTCTCTCTCTCTCTCTCTCTCTCTACCATATATATATATATATATATATATATATAGCATTGACAAATGTTTAAATCTAACCAATGGTAAGGCAGTGCATTAGTGCTGGCCTCTACAGCCATCATAGACTCAGCTCTATTCAGAACTTTGCTATCCTGACATGAGCCGACTCACTTTATCTCCCTTGGAGTTCGCGATGACCCGCCCTGCACCAGAATAACTGCCTGTCGTACCTGTCCTTCCCTGCTCCTGATAAACCTGGAACTTCCCCTCTGCTCCCGTCAAATCACGGCCTTGCAGTCCGATCTAGCGCAGCTCCAAGAAAAACTGCATGTTACAGGCCACGCTTTTGGAAGCAACAAAGAGGAAACAAGAGGCGAAAATTCCACGCTCGTGAGGTAAAACTTGGCAGGCGAAAGCGCACAGTTCAAGTTCAGTACTGTAGCGACAAGCTGTGTAGCGTGGCCGCTGTTTTGATGGGTTTGCACCGTCAGTCGGCGACCAGTCAACTCAAAACCGTTAGAACGGTAGAAAAGCACTAAACTGCGGCTCCATAGCTTTGAGTGTTTTGCATGTACCTCGTTGTAATTACTTATATAAAGTCCGGTGTCTCTTCAGCTAGATATCTGTGGCTGGAAGGCTGGCAATATCTTAATACTTCCTAGCCAGAGCCTGCTTTTCCGCGGAAGACCTGCAGTCTCTGTAAAATAATATAATGATGCTGCCGTTGGCTGAAGTCATTCTTGTCTGGCTACAATCCTCACAGCTGAAAACGGTCATTTTGTCATTCTTGAAAAATAGCATTAACAAAATCAGATTTTTGTACGGAGTAGACCTCAGGGAAATTGGGCTGATTTGAAACGGATCATAAGACAAATTGCATACTAAAATGCAACAAATGACTCAGTATGAAGCATAAAAAAAGGTCAAGATTAGAAGTACGATCAGGAGTGTTAAATAACAGGGAAAAAAAATAGTGGCAGGCAGCGCATTTTGGATCCGTTCAAGTTTTGTAGATTTTGTGCGTGTCATTCCTAGCACAAGTGAATGATTGTTACATTTAATCACCCCTTCCAAAGACAACACAAATATCTCATTATTTAAATGATAAAATATTTCTTAATAATGCTACCCCTTCATACACCGTTTGTTCAACTTGTCCTAAATCACGAATGTAGAGCAATAGGAAAAGTATTTGCTTGAGATTCAATGTAAATAAAATGACTGGTAAAACCACACACTGGATT
>NW_025047779.1:0-6085 GCF_018831695.1 Puntigrus tetrazona | reverse complement strand
ATATATATATATATACATACACACACATACATACACACACACACACACACACACGTAAAGTCATGAGATGTACCTGCTCAGAAGAGGATGGGCTTTCCAGCGGTCTTCTCCTGGACGTAGGAAGTGAAGCGTTTGAGGAATTTGGGATATTCTCTCTTAGCGACGGCCCTCAGGACGGACGCAGGGGCCCAGCCGCCAGGATTCACTGAGGCCACAACAAACAAACAAACATTAATATTTAATGTGTGAATATATGAATCACTTCAGTCAGCTGTGAGGGAGAGAGCGGTTCCTCTAACCGTTGGCCACGTATGTGATTTTGCACAGGATGTTGTCTCTGCTGATCTCCTTGTCTCCCTCTGGTGGACTGACCAGCGTCTGGCAGATCATCGCAATGTTGATTTTAGCACGAACGCATCTGTTGTTTGGCTGCACGAGGATAAAAATCAAGAAAAACAGTGAGACACACACACACACACACACACACACACACACACACACACACACACAAGTTAAAATTGATCCACGGATGCTGCACTGAACTCGCTGAACTGCTGCTGATGCAGACTGACTCAGCAGTTGCCATGGAAACCAGACTCACCTGGGCATTCTCGTGCTCGACCGAGAAGTTGCAGACGAGCCACGTGTCTGGATCGTTCTCGTTATTGGCTAGAATCTTCCGGATGGCAGACAGGTACAAGACGTCTCTCTGGGACGCCGGCCACACTCTCTACACGGAGCACAACACAACACACTCCGTCACAGCCAATCAAATCACCGAGAAGAAGTGCCCTGGAGAGGGCCTGCGCTCCCCTCACCTTGTGAGTCTGGTAGATGATGACGGCGTTATCGGACAGCGTTTCCACAATGTTGAAGTTTTCCACAGTAGCTGGAGACGAGAGAGAGAAAAAAAAAGAGCTGAAACAGAGGTACTAGACAATGATGAGTAATTCTACCCATGATGCACCACTATCGATTGTGTCAGTGATCATTAGGAGGCACGGCTGAATTCTCCAGTGAATGAAAGTGTTCTGGTAGGTTACTGTATTAAAGCAACTGAATTGAAACTGATTGAATATGAGCCATTACTGATGATAAAATATCTTTATTAGATTATATATGTACTGTCATACAAACAAAACTGATTTATGATTATATGTTTAACTACATACCAGGGTTAAGTAAAATGTTACTCTAAAAATTTGTAAAAATTAAAAAAAATGTGAACCATTTTAAAGAAATTTAAGTTTAAGCACTAAAATGTGTGGAAATATGTTAAATAAAATACACACAAAAAAAAGAATTTAAATGAAATCTTTAAAAAAAAAACAAAAAAAAAACATGCACATAAAATAACAAATAAACACAATAAAGACTGAAAGTATAATTTAAAGCTAAATAAAAAATGAATTAAAAATATAATAATATATTAAACAGTATATAAAAACACTCTTCCACATGATCACAACTCAAAGCAACCCCTTCAGAAAACTCAGCTTTTCATCACAGGAATAAATTACATTTTAATATTATTTTTATTGCAATAAATTCTCTCAATATTATTCGTTCTACTATAGTTTTGATCAAATAAGCGCAGAATCAAAATCATACTGAGCTCATATAATTAACATTAATATGATGATGTATGCTTTTAAGATTTGTTCAATTTACTTAAATATTTAATCATATATTCAAATGCCAAAATGTGGATTAATAAGTAATTAATAAGCTGACTCGGTACTGATCATGCCAACAAAACTTATAAGTGGATCTCAGGGGGAAAAACCAAAACAGAATGCTGCATAACTGACTGATTGAGCAATAACTTTAATCTTTTATATCTGTTATGTTCTGTGTGTGTGTGTGTGTGTGTGTGTGTGTGTGTGCACTCACTCTCCCAGTCGTTACGGACATCCGTGTCCCAGAAGTAGTGGCACACCTCGTGACCCGTGACCCCTTTGACAGAGTGTGTGGCCTTCAGAGGGTCCAGCACGATCCCATTCTCCTCCACCTCGCGCCGGTACACCTGAAAGACACACACACACACACACACACACACAGACACAGACAGAGACGCGCACACACACACACAGAGACGCGCACACACAGATGAACAGAGACGCGCACACACACACAGAGACACGCAGAGACGAACAGAGACGCACACACACACGCACACAGACACGCACACACACACAGAGACACGCAGAGACGAACAGAGACGCACACACACACACACACACACGCAGAGACGAACAGAGACGCACACACACACAGAGACGAACACACACACACACACAGAGACGAACAGAGACGCACACACACACACACACAGAGACACACACACACACACAGAGACGAACAGAGACGCACACACACACACACACACACACACACACACAGAGTGAGCCCGTTTACTAAAGAACACACATCAGATCAAAATAACATATTACAGACGTTAGTTGCAGCTCACCTTCATCTCTCCCTCTTCCACCACCAGCTGCCAGTTAGCGTCTCCGCCCACGTCCTGCAGCGAGTAGGTCATGTGATTCTGAACCATCTCCTCCACCTGCCCAAAACACAGCACAGAGGGTCAGAGGTCATGCCCTCACATTTAAGAGGATGTACATTAGTAACACTGCGTGCGAGAACTACACGGCGCTCTTCTGTTAATGTTGGATTACTTCTGTATTTCGAAGTGAAACAAAAACATCCCCAGCACACACTTTTCTGAGCTCAAGCTCTTCCTCCTCATACCCCAAAGCAAACAAGCTTTCATATTACTCCCTAAACTTACATTATTCAGCATTAAACTACTGACTATTTATTTAATTGCCATTTAATCACTGCCTTATTAACATAATACAAACACGTACAGATGAATAAATAATAAGAACAGGAATATGAATTAAAGCAAATTATATGCATTTCGATTACAATGCGACCTAAAAAGCTATTAAACATGCAAATTATCGTATTAAAAAGCAATAAAAGCATTATTAGCTGCAAATGTAAAAGGCAAACACAAAGCACAGACTGTGTGCTTTTAATGTGCTGTTTAAATCTTATGTGTTTGTCCATCGCACAAACTGACCAATTAAATGAGTGTTTTCAAACCCAATGGACTCCTTTGACGGACTGCAATTTTGAGCATTAGCAATACCATTATACCCACATTAAAACAACGCCCAGAAACGCTAGCATTATTCATTAATATGCTCGAAGTTCTTGAAAAGCTAAAAATATTTACATTTGTATATTTAGCTGAGATGCTTTTTTTCCCCTCCAAAATCTGCAGAATTATAAAAATCAAGACCTTTTTAAGTGACGCCCAAAATATTACTTATTTAAATTTTATACCATGCCTACATCAAAGGCTATATTTACAGCAAATTCTACAAAAATAAGATTAAAAAAAAGTCTCAATTGCAACACTTTTAATCAATCGTGTGCAATAATTTAATGTAATTTTACACATAAACAACAAATAAGTATCTATATAATTATTTACGATTATTAATTCAGCTTGTACAAATGAGAAACTGACACGTATTAATTACACGTAATTAAAGTATTGTTTTTCTCCCGAAATGTAGTTTGAATAAAAATGTTTCCTGGTATCCTTTAATGCAGGACACATTAAAATGTCTGGATTGATGCTCAGGAAGTCCTGCTGACTAAGTAGGCAGCACATTAGGGTTTGAAACAGCCAGTGCGCATGCATAGGTGCAATGTTTGCGAAGGCATTCGAGACGTGTTGGTCGAGTGTGCATGAGGGCGCCGTTACCTCAGCACTGAATCTGTGCTCGTGGAGCGAAGGAGCGAAGGCTACAGCAGAAGACGAGGGAGAGGAAGGACGAGAGGGGGGCTACACGGGTGAGGGACAAGAGAGAAACGCAGCTTCATCAGGAGGAAAAAAAACCCCCAAAGAGACCAAGAGCAAGGACACGAGAAGAGACGATCACGATGAGAAGAATGAGCTCACCTTCTCGGCGAACCGGTGAGAGCCGACGCTGGAGAAGATGTCTCCTGAAGGCACTGAACTGCTCCTCTGTATCCTGCTCTTCTCACACTGAGTCTACGAAAACACACACGGAAAAAAAATACTTCAGCAACGATGCATTTCAGAGCGATTTTCTCCGTTGGCTTTTGACTGGAAAGTGAAATGTTGAAATGTTATCGGTTGCTCGGTAAGAGTGAGGATGCGTTAAGATAATATGCAGACTATAAACTGCTTTTATTTATTATTATTTTTAGATGTTTGCTTTACATTTTTAAAAACGTTCAATTTACATTCATGCATTTAGCAGATGCTTTTATTCATGGCATCAAAACACGAGGTTAATGCGTCCCATTACCTGCAGAGTTTCACAAGCAATATAAAAAGGCTGAGACATGCATTCGAATACAAAAAAATAATTACACACGTATGCATTTAATTTGATTCTAATGCTAATATAACTCATTTATACTAATATCTCAACACATATGAATTATAGGCGAGTCAATATTAGACTTTGCTCATGCAATAATAGTCTAAGAAAGGCAATAAAAAAATTATTATTGTGTGATTGGCAAAATCTCTATCTATAAAAAGATGTTTTGTATTTAGTGTGGACTAAAAACAAGCTCTAAATAAGCCTGTAGAACATGCAGAAATCACATCAATCAAATCATGAAATAAATGTAGAGCATTTCATAAAAGTTTCAGTGTTTAAAAGTGAATAATGGAAGACATAAATATTAGCGTTGCAACTTGTCAAATTGAGCGTTTTATTTATTTTACAACAGTAATACGTGTATACCCTTATTTTTATGATTAGAGTTAAAGTGAATAATAATTTAAATGGTTCATATATTTAGAATATTAATGTAATTTAATTGAAAAGATTCACTCATGTGACAGTCCAACAACATTAGAAAACTATAAACACGTACGTGTTGTTAAATTGTATTAATTTCATGAATAAAAAAAACATAATATATATTAAATTTAAATGTGGCTTCAAGTCAATATTTCACATCTAAGGCCTAGCATTTTAAGCACATTATACAGTAGCATGATTAGTTTTGCACGCTCTGATTAAAGTGGTCTTCGAGATCATTTTAAGCCTCTGAATGTCTGTATTTACTCACCTGTTCTTCTATTTTGTCCTGCCGGTCCAGAGCGGCCTCCACAGCGTCAAAGAACTCGTCTTCATTGATCAGGCTGTTTGGACCCTCCTGATGGACAGAACGAGATGAACATCTCCATACGCTTCACAGCTCTGCCTACTTCACAGAAAAGCCGACTCACCTCGTAATCCGGCCCTCCAAAATGAGACTTCTTCTTCAGCTCGGACAGGGCCGATTTATACGCCTCCTCCACCCTCCTCCTCTTCTCCATCTCCTGTAGAAAGCGAGAGAGAGGGAACGGCTTCAGCTGACTAAACGCTCTGCCGCCGTGATGTTTAATGTCTCGGCGTGATCTGGGCAGAGCAAGAGAGCGTAACCGCGCAGGACTGCTCTGAAGAGCTCCATTGTTCAGACAGAAGCAAGACGCCCGTGTTCTGGCTCTGATTGTATGTGTCGGTATTGTGCTCAATGCTGCTGACTGCGACACATCGGCAGACGGACCGAGCTCCACCTCTGTATCACACGCTCCACATTCATTAAAACCGCTGGAGGAACTTCTCTGGTGAAGCAGTTATTCACAGCTGATTTAAATATAGCGCTATTTCACTACTATTTCACGCTATTTTAACTACCGTACGATGCATTAAAAAAAATGTTTAATGAAAAATAATAACTGTCGCGCTGGTGCCATGCAAACCATTCTTACCGGCAAAAATATATCAGTTTTTTCTAGTTTCTTCCATTAGTGTAATAACTATATTTTCTGTTCTTCGTTTTAGTTGAAGTTTTTAAAATGTATTATTTATATAGGATGACATATTGTATTTGAAAATACAAAAAGATTATTCAAAATATTGGTACTTTCATTTAGATTTTTAAGTTTTAGTAATTCTGTTATGTATTATTGTACAGCATTTATTAACATTTCAATTTTAAGTAAATTTAAACTCTTATCTTTATATTTCTATAA
>NW_025047778.1:0-946 GCF_018831695.1 Puntigrus tetrazona | reverse complement strand
TAAATTAAATAAGACTGCATACATTTGATCTACAATGCATCACTTTCTTTTGAAAAAAAATCTTACCATCTTCAAAATCTCTCTTTCTGATAACAGGGTGTTTTTTGGGGGATAAAATGTACTTTTAATTACAGCTGCACACTACCTTATCAAGTCGTCTTTGCCAGCTTTCTTCTCTTTTGACCAACATGTCGATGCAGTGGGACAGTGTAGACAATATTCCTGCTGTGGTAGCTTTAAATGTGATGGCTTCACCTTTGAAATCGATGCCTAAGGATCCTTTGAGGCTGTCCACAGAGAACACTGAGGGAAATCAAGCAAAATGAGTATCAAATAACAGAAGTATTTAAACTTCTGAAGTTCTACTTCTGAATGAACTTCAGTTGCGTAATTACATTTGTATTAGTGTCTTACTACTTTATCCTTTGATAATTGATAAGTTATTTACTTACAACCATCACAGACATAATGGAATATTTACACCAAAAAAAATACTTTGTCTTTACACAAACCAAACTGATGCTACCACTAACTGCATTTTGCAGCTCATTGCTGTGTAAGTTATTATAAATGAAATGTATGATGATCAATTATTATGCATTCATTACCATGTATTACTGTGTATACATGATAAAAAAAGAGAATAAAGCTGCACTCAGAAAGGACCACAAGAATTTGGTCAGTTTCAACAACTGCTGTATTAGGCAAAGAGAGGATGTGCTTATATCAAAGATGTACACCAAAAAAAAAAAAACTGAACAAAAAGAAAAACTCACATTTCTCTTTGCTGCTGTTGTTGTTGTTAAGAAGATAATCTCCATCTGGCCGTGAGGTTGGAAAATCTTCCTCATCATCGGATACTTAAACAAGAAAATACCAAAACACCATAACGTTCATGCATTAAAGTGTTTGTAATTATGTTAGTTCTGCACAGGAGAGACTTACA
>NW_025047777.1:0-2451 GCF_018831695.1 Puntigrus tetrazona | reverse complement strand
ACTTCACTTTCAAGTTCATCAAACCGGTCTGTCACCAGTCTTGCTGTGTGTATTGGTGCATTATCATCCTGATACACGGCACCCCCTTCAGGATACTATGTTTCAACCATTGGATGCACATAGTCCTTGGCAGGGACATGCCCATCTAACACAAGTATTGGGCTTAGGGAATGCCACGAGATTGCAGCCTAAACCTTCACTCTGGGCATGCAACAGTCTGGGTGGTACACTTGTTTTGGGGCTTCTCCACACTGTAACTCTCCCAAATGTGGGGAAAGAAAGAGAAAGGTGAACTCAGAGACCAATGCATATTTCACATTGTCCACAGCCTAAGATTTTCGCTGCTGACACCATTGAAACTAATGTTTGGCATTGGCATGATTGACCAAAGGTTTGGCTTTAGCAGCACCGGCCATGTATATCGACCCTGTGGAGCTTCCAAAAGACCAAAGTTTTTGGTGGAAGCAGAAGAGGTGAGGTGCACATCTAATTCTGCAGTGAGATGGGCAGCTGTGGTTTTCTGTTTTTTGATCCAGGTTAGCACCCGGGCATCTCTTTCAGACAGCTTCCTCTCGCGTCCACAGTTACTCCTGTTGGATGTGGTTCGTTCTTCTTGGTGGTATGCTGACATTACCCTGGATACCGTGGCTCTTGATACATCACAAAGACTTGCTGTCTGGGTCACAGATGTGCCAGCAAGACTTCTTTTGAACTCTGATATGTCACCAATAATGTTGTGTACATTGCAATATTTTAAGCAAAACTATGCTTACTCTGCTAACTAAACCTTCACACTCACTCTTACTGGTGGAATGTGTAATCAGAAGATTGGCCGCCTGGCTGGTCAAATTTAGAAAATTAAATTGGCCAGTGTTTGAGTTTCATTGTCCAACCCCTGTATGTGTGTGTCCATCTAAAGAATCTAAAAGGTATAATCTATTATACCGTGGCTGTCATAAAGCTGACAAATGCAGAGCTGAGCTCAACAGCCCTGGCCCAAGATGTAATAAATAAATAAAATGCTATTGACTATTTAAAAAGGGGGTGCTCAATATGTCTCACACTGTCTTCCTGTTTCAGCTGAAATTATTATCATAATTGATGAATGAAAGTCTAAGGCTTTTAAAAAATTGGGCCCTCCGTCAAATAAAATTGCCATGTAATAAATTTACTCACCTTTGTCTCTGTGGAGTTCATCTTTACTGTCGATATCTGCGCAGTTGTCAAAATACTTCTGCAGTGTGTCCACCTGTCTGCAGAGAATATCCCGGAAGGTCTCCATCTCTGCTAGCTTTTCCCGCAGGCTGTATCCCTTCTGTTCAACAGTTTGTAAATGAACAATTGTTATAAGAAATCTCCCATGACATGACATTTGGCTACATACAATCTTTTAAGCTCTGGATCTGAAGGCAGAGGCTGAGACTCACCTTGAAGGAAGACGCGGAGGCGGTGGATAGGCCGCTGGCAGCAGAGGTGAGGGACAGCAGGGAGCCATGGCGACGTAAACTGCTCTCTGACCCATAACCTGACTCAGCCTGCATTCAAAATACAGCACAAAGAGTCATGGTTGGAGCTATACAGTGAATACTAGTATTTCTGAATCTAGCAAACAAATAGAGGCTGGTAGGTGAAATGGATAGCAAGGTTGTTAGTTTCCATTAATACTGGATTACAAGCTTCATTAAATATGAATTAATTAGTTACACAGTAGAGGACATTGGGAATGATATACTCTACCAATCAAAAGTTTAGGGCAGGGCTATTCAAATGCAACAATTTCCCGGAGACCGAAACATCAATAAATGGCAGCGTGGCATGCTGCTTAAAGATTTCTTAAAATAATCAATGTTAAAAACAGTTGTGCTGTTTAATACATTTGTCAGAAACATTATACTTTTTACCCAGAATTCGTCAATGAATAGACAGTTCAAAATAACAGAAATTATAGAATTTTTTTGTAACATTAAAAAGGCTTTACTGACATTTTTGATGCATTTAATTTTTGATATTCAGATTTAGACAGATTTCCAGTTATTACTACATCTATGATATACACGAATACACCTGCCTCTTTGAATGACGTAAGATGGACATGGTCTGAACACAAGGGAACACAACTTCTGTTGCAAGGTTTTTTAACAGTACTTCCGCTTTGGGCTCTCACACCACCTGACAAATCAGGAAGTAGGCTTTTTTGTAAGGAGAGGGACGACCAAAAACATTCCTTCTCCATCTCGATCTCTCATGAGAATCATCATAATCTAAGTGCATTTTCTGGCAGGGGTGTTGTCAGGGGGGGATAATCATGGATAAAAATAAATCTAGATACAGATTGAAAGTGTGTGTAACATGTAGTTCTGCATCATTATTATTTTAAAAGATCTGATACAGAAAAAAAAAATGTTGTTCTTTAAACTTTTTTCACTAATCAAAAAAAGAAAAAAAAAAAAA
>NW_025047776.1:0-2769 GCF_018831695.1 Puntigrus tetrazona | reverse complement strand
GCTCAAGCAAACCATACAGACACTGAAACTCTAAAAGCTGCTGCACATGCTACACTCACCTAACTGCAATAAGATCAACATAAATCATCCAGAACCTCTGCTACATCTAATCCAGAAGTGTAAGTGAATGTGAGAGCGTGTGCTTTTAAGGAGCCTAGGAGAGCGTTAAATCAGATGCTGCTGGGCGTGTGCTCTCGTCTCCGTCTCGTGGCGTGCTCCTCATCTCAGCGCTCATCTTAAAAAGGATCCATGCCTTCTTGAAAAGCAGCAACACCTGAATCCACCGAGCTCCCGATCCAATCAAGCCCTCTATTTTGGTCCAGAAGTCTTCTTGCCGCGGAGGGCTTTCCGAGCAGCCTCTTCAGATAACTGAATATACTCATGCATTATTCATGCAGCTGGACGACAGCGAGTGGAAAATGCCCATCCACCCCAGCCTGCATCACCCACGCACGCGTACACATAACAGCTCACCTCAGCAAATAAAGAGTCGCGATAAACAACGCTGACCTGAACGCCAGCAGCTTCTCTACTGCGCTCTTCTGTTGGAGGGATTAGTTATTCAAATAACGTTTTTAGATTTGAAGCCTTACCCGGCAGAATTGAGACGGGTCAAAAGAATGGATCTTTATATAAGAGAACGTGGAGAGAAGGGTATAGATACGGCTATCAAATGTTACATATCTTTATGGCAATAGCTACGGTATACACATACTACATATAATTATGCGACTACGTAACAGTCATGCAAAAAAATTTGCCACACTAATTATGTGCAGAAGTAACTTGAGTAACTGTACAAATGTATTTCACAAAAAAAACAAAACAAATTTTAATTCTTTTCTGTTGTAGGAAGAAGTTTTAAACAGGAAAACAGAAATCATTTCAATACAATAAAAGAGAACAGAGACTGGGACAGTTAAGCAGCGAAAAAAAGTAATTGCACCATAAAAGTGGCCCATACAAGCTATTCATTACACACTATATAAAGCTACTGTATATGGATAGACTACAGCAATAGTCAAGCGCTTGAATTTCCCCCAACGCAACGTGTCCAGGTCTGAAACTATGAATGACGGAGTGGGAGATACTCAAGCAAACAACATCATATTGCTTTATCCTTTCAAAGGGATTTGAATATAGTTCATCATTCATATGGAGCAATTTTTGATAGTTTTATTGTGTTTTTCTGTTATTTTTTGAAGAAGGCTCCAAACCCCTCCCCTCCAATGGAAAAAGAGCATCTGTTAAACACTATTTTTTGCGTAACCAAAGACTGAAAACATGTGTTTGGAAGAAGAGTTTGAGTAAATGACGTAGTCTTGCATTTTCATTTTTAGGTGAACGATTCTATCTTTTAAAATACCATAAAGGCTCCCCTCTGAAGTCTTAAAACAGCTTTTTAAGTCTTATCATAAAAAAAGCAATATCACTCTTCACCAGCAGATGGTAGAAGTGGCCATGAGAGTAAAACTACCATGGAACGCGCATTTCTGCTGCATTACAGATCGCGATGTTCCCAAAACCTCACAAACGCATTAATGAACTCACTGAAGGACTTGGAAATTTAGCAACCAATCTCAATGTTGATTTCACATAATTCCACCAGCTTTAGCAACAACAACAACAAAAAAAACACTGATACTTTTCTTAAGAAATCTATGTGGAATAGCTGCTCCCACTCACTGTCAGAAAAAAACAACACACAAACACCCTTTCCTGGATCCGAACGCCAGCTGTGTAGAAACAGCTCCACTCATTTTATGGAGTTCAGTTCTGCTCACTCATGTGAGAGCCATTCAGATCAGCACATTCCTCAGGACCCTCCCTTTGTAAATCTCTCTCAAGACATGATACGTCACTCTGCAAACCACTGACAGACTTCACTTGCACAATAAATCTCCTGTTTTCATCTCACGCTAAATAATTTTAGCCAACAAGTCAATCAGAGGTATTAATTTACTGGTTACCAGTTCTCATGTTTGCAGTTTCTGTTAGTATGTCATAGGTCAAAGGACAATGCCAACACGGCAGGTGCAGTACACAGGAATTATACTAGGCTTAATGACATGATAAAGAAAAGGAAATATTGTTCATTTTAATTTATTCTTGGAAGGTTTTTGATTGGAAAAAAAAGGATAAATAAGAACAAATTCCATAAGGTGTAAATATTAATTAAAATGTTATAAATTATTTACTTTTTAAAATGGTGTTACATTTTACAATATTTTTTAAAGCCTTTTAAAGAAAATAGTATTTCTAAAGCATGTCTATCATTGATCATTAATTTATAAACATTGCATTATTGGTGAGTTTCAAGCCTAGCCTTTTAAGAATTTCCTTCTTGTACTGTGGATTTTTAATATCAAAACTGATATCAATCAGACCAGACTGATTTTGATATCAAAACTGTTACATGACCTTGACATTTTTGATTATCATTATTATTTTACTTCATAAGTGAAAAACAAAAAATGCTAAGTGAAGGTGCATCCAAGTCAATGTATGTGTGAATTTCATATTTAATTACTTTTAACACATAAATTAATATATAGGCAAAATGAGCATTATTTAATAAAATAAACTTTTAAAATGAACTATTTTTTTTTACATGTACATATAACCAGGATATTTTTTTTACTGTAGTATTTTTTTTAATGAGAAATATATACAATAACTTGATGTGTGTAGAAAATACAATCTTTCTAGGGAAAAAAAAATATATATACAAAAATTAAAAATCAACCTAAAAATCATACCTAAAAAACA
>NW_025047775.1:0-2449 GCF_018831695.1 Puntigrus tetrazona | reverse complement strand
GCTTGAATTCTCCACTGATTTCACAATGGCTCACTGTACTTGTAAATGACAGAACAAGGAAATGATAGCAAGAAAAAAAAAAAGCATGAGGGACACATTCCACTGAACCATGCCTTCAACACCTTCCCAGCCTCAACAAAAGAAACAAAACACCCAATCAGGTTCCTCCACTTGATCACTCACTAACAGAGAGCGGCAGTTCATCTAGAGACTTTGCCGCTTCTGACGAACTCACCTTGTGAAGTTCAACGGTATCGATCCACTGCTGCCGGAGCAAAGGATGTTCAGCCCTCAGGTACCAGATGCTGTCGTTCACGCTGATGTCAAAACGGCATTCATCAAACTCGTGAGGCTGGGAAAAAGAAAAAGAAAAAAGAGAACATCAAAAACAAAAACAGATCGTAACAATGAACATGCTGGAAAATGGAAAAAGTTTATGGGCCACGTTTGTTTATTCAAATCTGTCTGCAATTATGTTTTTGGAGCACCTTTCCCTGCTGTCCCTGATAAACAACTCCTCGCCACCACATAGATTTGCATCACTGAATAGGTCACTGAAAAGTTTTATAAATGACAGATAACAGTAAAACAAAAACTGCTGACCACCTCAAACACAATCTAAAGGAAACCACCAGCTATCTAAAAAAACAGCTGTTTTAAGAAGTGCAAAAAGGATCCATAGTTTGGAACTTTTTTTTATTTATTTATTTTTTAACCACCAGGTATTGCCATCTGGATCTGATGAACCTGAACACTTACACGCAATGACATATGACTGTCACTAAATTAGTATATGTTTACATTTAAATTAATGATTATAAAAATAACGTTTAAAATATTTATTCATTCATTATTTAATGCCATGTCAGCATCATTTTCATGGCTATTTTTATGACCATTTCTGAACACAAGGCATGCAATTAACGAAAACTTCCAAAAGACATTTCAGATGTAGAAGAGAAGCTGTATTCTATATTCAAAATAAATCAAGTTGTTGAATTAAATGACTGAATTAAACTAAACATAACTAAACGAATAATTTATGATATGCACAATTTTACATAAAAGAATTGTTGTAAAACCATTAACAGCCATTTTAATATTTTAGGTATAAAAGATGCCAGGTATAACAGGCTTGGTGCGCTGTCTTTTGAATTTTTAGTGTGGAGACACTGTTTGAATTCAGTCACTGTTTGATTCATTATCAGATCATCTATATTCTTTCCTTCAAACATTGAAATCAACCAAACCCAGATATTCCAGATTTGACTCTGGGATCAGACTGCCTCATTAAATCCCTCAAGAACCGGTCAAAACTATCAAAACTGGATTCTAAAACAATGTTGTGGAGGTCTTGATCCAAACTGCTCATCATGTTTAACAGCAGCCATTTTTAGGGCAAAGAACATCCCTTAAACTCTACAAAAGGTCTCCAGGAATTAATAGGAACAAAACTTTACAAACTGGTTTTCTTTATTTACATATGCCCATTTTTACTGGAACAAGCAAAGCAAGAACTGCTCCCAGATCACCTTTTTCACAATGAGATACATGATATTCGCCTTCACAGGACGTTCCTGTGGTTCTGCTCTCCCTGCTCTAATCCTCGAGACTACTTCAAATCATTCAGTACTAGAACAATGTAGCAATAGTATGTCAACCTGAAGACAAAATGTGCTTTGTTGGACATTTCCTTGCAGTTTTGCTGCCAAAACTTCTGCACTCGAAACAACCTGCACTACATGCATAACTTCTGCTCACAGACCATAACCATTATTTTATTTATTTATAATTTACACGAGACTGGAATACATTCCACACAGAATAACTTGCATTGAGCAGAAAATAACAAACTTTCTGAAAGGAAAAGAAAAATCTACTGGCCTTGTAACCAAAAAAAAAATGGAAATGTATCTATTTGTACAAAAATAAAACCCATGAGAAGTCATGCATTGCTTTAGCACCTCATACAATGAAGATCGTTTTAAACCAGCTTCACAGAAATAAACAGGAAATAACGGTTGATGTTAATGAAGACCCATTCAGCTCAAGTCAGTTCAGTGCTCATTTAGTTTAATGGCTGTGTCAAGTTGCAAAACCGATCCTTTATAAATAATAATTAAAAAATGATTACCCAGCTTAAAATCACTGCCAATTTTGAAAGTTTAATCAATTATTAAAAGCTACTCATTACTATCATTGCACAGTTTAGTTTAACTCAAGTTGTGTCGTCACCTTATAATATTAGCACAGCCAGATCAATAACATTCTGTGAATAATCATCTTTATCGTAATGATAATAAGTTTTCAGGAGTGGTTTTGCAGGGCGTTTAGTATGGATGACGCTAGGATATGTCTGTTCAAAGGAAGCATTGGAGTGCCCTTTTACAACCTACTTAACCACATTTTCTGCTCTTTCCACCTTGAAACATTCATGCTGTTCAAGTGA
>NW_025047774.1:0-876 GCF_018831695.1 Puntigrus tetrazona | reverse complement strand
ATTCAGGAGCGGTTTTGCAGGGCGTTTAGTATGGATGACGCTAGGATATGTCTGTTCAAAGGAAGCATTGGAGTACCCTTGTACAACCTACTTAACCACATTTTCTGCTCTTTCCACCTTGAAACATTCATGCTGTTCAAGTGAAACCCCCAAAACAAGTACGACAGCTTCCAGCTAACAGCAGCAGACGCATAAGCACTGCATGATGAGCAGGAAGCATTACTGCTCAAATGCTTTCACATTGCAGTACATATCAGCTCTTCACACCACTGTGAAGTCAAGGTACTGCGGTCAGGATAATCACACAGATAAACATGACACTCTACAGATCGGATCAGACCAGACTTACGGTGATGACAGCCTTGCTGAGACAGATGGACCCTCTGCAGCCGTACTCCTTCTCATCTGCTGACCTGTAGTAGCTCAGGATATTGCCCTTCAGCACAATCCAGCGGTCCTGCCATCCATGAATGTAGTTCGTCCACTGGAGAAAAACAAAGAGTTAGTTATTCGAATCATGCTTCGTATCATGGGGCTTACACTTATCACTTCAAGTACTTGGCAACATAAAGATTAAACCTTCCTGAAGGTTCCAAGCTTCAAAGTTCAGTAGGACTTTAACTACAATCATTTAAGGAGGTTATTCGGTTTAAATTTCCCAACACAACTTGTAAGTTCATGATTGCACATTGCCACAAATATGGCAGAAAATATAACTTATAAATGCCAAATGTATTGACGTACTTTCACAAAGACTCTTAAAAATTATTTCCCTAAAATCATGTAAATGACTGTTATGTTGCTTAAAACAATTATCTAAAAGAAATGCATTAATTTAGGATCATCTGGTGTGATTCTTCGTCGCGTGTATATATA
>NW_025047773.1:0-1201 GCF_018831695.1 Puntigrus tetrazona | reverse complement strand
AGAAACACACACACACCTTAAATGTACCTTACAATACTCATTACAAAGTCATTTAGAAGGTAAATGTTTATTTTATTTGCGCTACTAATATTTCTTCATATCTCTTAGCTTAAAACATTGCCTAGAACGCAGTAACTTTAACTCGGCTAGTTTGACTTGTCTGAAAGCGACGATTTTAGGACTCGTGAGGTAAATAACCGACTCGAGAACCGCTCAGACCGAATCAGTGAGCTTCTTTAATGAATCTTTAAGAGCGGTTGTAGACGGCAGACCCTGCGATACTTCATTCAGACATCGCTCATATGTTACTGATTGTAATGGTAGGGCAAACATGCGCAGTCACAAAACTTCCAACAAGTTGCGACGTTCAGATACTCGTAAGCAAACGAAAGTACCCGACTAACCTTAGTTTCCACAAAACCTGCTGCAAAAGGAAGAGACGTCGTAAAAGCGTAACTCGTTTGTTTAAGTTACCTTGCTGAGCTTGCCGCCGAGCTCGTCCAGCAGCTCCAACTCCGGGTCCAAATCCTCATCTGAACCCGACGAGCTGCAGTCCGACATCAGGAAAAATAAAAAATAAAAAAAAAAGTCCGCGGTCGTCCTGCTTTTAGTTTTACTCGACCGCGTGATAACAGACACAAGACAAACACTAGCCCCGAAGTCGCTACGGCTCAGGTGTGAAAGCCCATCCTACTCCGGTATCAAACATCTGATCAAACAGATGACGACATCCGCGCGCATCGATCGCGTCTTTGATCCTCGCTCCAAGAGACTCACGTGACCCGCGCCGTACTAGAAACGAAACATCAATACCGCGAGTCTACAGCAACAACACACTGCTGTTTTGACATACTGTGTGTGCTGTCGCTCGTACGCACGGGTTTCACGATAGTCTTCTTGGGTTTTAAAGTTTAGCTTTTTATATCACCCCCTCTCGGCGGTATGGAGTATTGCATAAACTATGTTCCGTCACCTACACTTGATCGATCGCCTTTGGGAAGCTGGTAAAAAAAACAAAAACGAACCATGTTAATTACGTATTACTTGGCGTGTTAAAAATATTGTATATGAACAATATTATCTAAATCCATGGTATAAATATACCATAATCATAATAACATTTAATAGCCGTGGAACACCAGCAACACATACAATGAAACACTGAAGAAAACATGTCCGGGTTAGATTTTATCCCAAAATA
>NW_025047772.1:362500-471344 GCF_018831695.1 Puntigrus tetrazona | reverse complement strand
ATATCTTTTAAGTATTATATTTGTGCAAGCAATATATTGTCCAAAAGAATGCTAGTTTAACAGTGAAACTGGTCAGCTAACGCTCCTGGCCTAAGTGTCTGCGTGGCAGAGGGAGTAATAAGCAAGCTGCATGCTTGGGAGTTGAGAGGGTCAGGGGTCATGTATGTCTCCTTCAGGTTCTATAGGCTTCACAGATGGAATGAGGAGGTCAGCTTTTCCGGAAAAGAGGATACAAATAATAAATGGGCAATTGAGCCTGATAACTCGAGGGGTGTGAACTGAAGAGAGATTTTGACGATAAATATTGAGAACTGCTGGAGTGTGGACACACTCTTTGTGTGAATGAACTCCAGCAGCTGGATGTTTGTATCATATGCATCTGCTCTAATAAATGATTTGGAATATAATGCTCCCAGGAGCTCTGGAAAATATTTAACATTATTCAAGCAGTTTAACATCGAATTGGTGCACGCTCCTGTGTGAGGTGTGCCGCCCTGATTCAGCTCCATCCCCAAGAAAAGAGATCCTCTGTGCTGGACAGAGTTTGGTTTTCTCCTGGCTGATCCGAAACCCCATCCGGGCTGGAGGTGCTAGTGGCACCAGATCCCTGTGTTCGCATTAACTGAGCCTGGACTGGAGCCAGAATGAGCTAAATATTCAGTTGGTTGAGGATGCAAACGCCTTTGCTCTCTCAGTGCGGAGTAAGGCACCGGCGCCATTTGTGATGGCTGAGAAGTGCGGGCCATCGCAGCTGGGTAGGAGGCAGCAGCTGCACGCGAGGCAGGATGTTTCTTCTCAATCACCTCAGTCTGCTTTCTGGGCAGCGGAGAACTGCTGGGCAAAGTTCTCCACAGTCGCCGCTGAAGAGAGCCGGTCTGGGCATTCAAGGAACGTGGTCTTGTCTACTTCTCACAAGATAGCGCTGGGACTCAGGACACAGCCACAGATGGAGTTCCTGACCTCACCGTGAGTGGCCATGACACACCTCTGCAGATCAAGCGCTTGTGACCTTCGCCGCTCAGGCGCGAGGTCCATTACGATTACAGAGTTCTTTCAGAACTTCTCGGGTCAGCGACCACCCCGGGCAGATCCTTCCAGTGCCTTGGCCTGATGAACTCCGTGCATCAACGCCTAAAGCTTGTACCGCAGACGCAGCTTGATCGCGGTATACCTCTGGCTGCGCTTGCTGTCAAGGGGGTGGTGGAAGGAGGAGCCACTGTGGGCAGTTTCTATGCAGTGAAAGGTGTCCTCTACATCCCTGTAAGCTCCCTCATGCACTTCCGGGAAGAAAGGTACCAGGGTGGGGCCCTGGAGAACCAGCCGAGCCACCCTCTAAGTACTCAATCATCCAGCCTCGTGGCCTGGGCAAGCATAGCCACCATTTCTGTATCCAGCACAGTCAACGCCTGGTAGATGCCGAGCAAACTGGATTCTTCACTTCCAGAAATGTCTGGCTCACCTTCCTTGACTTCCTGATCAACAGGTGGAGGCCCAAGAGGGTACAGCTGATACCCCACGTGAGGGTCCAGACTGCCCCTTTGCAGCTCCACTGCTGGTTGCAGAGTTTAAGCATTGTGTCACAAACTCCAAATGGACCTCACCTGTCTGCAGCCAGGATAGTTAGAACCAAGTGCTCGAGCAAAACACAAGCTCCGCCCCTTTTTTTTCAAGGTGACAGAGCTCCGCCTATCACCCGAGAGATGACCACACTTCCGGGCAAGGAGATGATTCATCCACAACTGTCACCTCAGTAGGCAACAGGGGATAGCCGCCTGGGCGCACAAACAGGGGGTAGTGCAGCCTGGATTGTGGCAATCCACTCGACGCAGAGAAATGACTCTCCGCTGAAACACCGTATCTAACACTCTGGGAGACTGCCTTTTTTTGGAGCAGAACAGTCACGCCTCGGCCCTGCTTAAAAAGCTGAATACGCGCTGCACCAGCTTGTTTATTTATACACGCCGCTGTGATCACTGAGGTGCAGCTGGGATGCAACGAGCGCATGCTAATCTTCAAATGGCTCATTTAGATAAACTCAAGTGAGATTGGTTCCTCAAAGCGAGATTTCACTCCGCTGTCATCCACGTGACTTGGAGGACTGATCGAAACAGAAACATATTTATATTACCAGTTTTCATTAAAAATACATATAATTTTTTTCTATTATTATAAATATTAATATTATTACATACTACATTTTAATATTGATGTATTATTTCTTTTAGTATTTCAATTATTGAAATAAAAGCAGATGCAAATATGCTAGCTGAAGTAATGTTTGCATTATGTCTAAATTAATAACTTGTTTATATCAAGACAAATATATTTAAACAATTGTAGGATTTTGGGGTATAAATGTGTACTGTGACACATTTAAATAGAGTTCTAGACAGCTTCTCTCACTTACTGAAAGATATTATTTTTATACAACTTTACTGGGTCATTAAAATATATTTTATTGTAAATGCTGTGATGACATATTTTGGTGTCCGGCTAATTTCAGTCTCGTGAGGAATCGACTCTATCTATGATACAAACTTCAATGAAATTCTGATCTAAAAGTTGATTTGTTATTATTTTCTGCACAAAAACGTTATTATTAATATGAACAACTTCTCACACACACACACACACACACACACACACAGGACAATACTACACAGCTGTAGTGATTGCTGTGCTATTAATGCCTGTTATTGTGTTCAGATGAGTGTTTTTTTCATGACTGATCCAAACACAGCACACACTGATCTCATTCTGTCTGAGAACAACAGAGAGGTATCCGATCATCCAGACAGATTTGATGTGTATCATCAGTGTTGTGTAGAGAGTGTGTGTGGACGCTAGTTACTGGGAGACTGAGGAGTGGAGGTGTGGAGATACCAGTGCCATATAAGAACATCAGCAGGAAGAGACTGTAAAGAGGTGTGTTTGAGCCACGATCAGTCCTGGAGTTCTGATCTGCTCCTCTCACGGATACTACCATCCAGAGCTACACAAGATAACACACCACCGATCTCTGTGAAGCCCATCATCAGAAGAAGAAGAACAGGAGAGTATGAAGATATTCACAGAGTAGGAGGTATGTGATGAGAGCGCAGGAACCCTTGTCCTTCTTCAGCCGCTCCTGACACAACGAGACTCATCCTGGCTGCAGTCCAGACCACATTCACTGGGCCAACACCTGTCCTGGGTTTAGAGTTTATTCTGGATCATCAGTGAACTGTGCTGGATAAACTGGTGAAGAGATCGATGAGATCACCCATAATACTTTTTGACTGCATGATGAATCAGTAACAGTGAGTGGCTAAGAAAAATCACTCTGACCCCCACATCCAGCACTCCATCTTCGAACTGTTGCCGCCTGGTCGACGCTACAGAGCACTGAGTACCAGGACAGCCGCACACAGGAACAGTTTCTTCCCACAGGCAGTCCGTATCGCGAACACTTAAGGACACTTATTTATTTAACATACAGATTTGCACATAACACTGCACAAACATAATTCCTGTTTACACTTCATGTTTACAGTATATATATATAATTTTTTTTTTTTTTTTTTTTTGCTGTTTTGGTACATTTTTATATTCTGTATCTTGTATAAAGTATGGTTCTTTTTTTATTATTATCTGTCTTGTCTTGTTATGCGTGTTGCAATTAATAGAGTTTCTATCACTAAAATAAATTCTAGCTCATTAGGAATAAGGCATTATATATCATGTGTCTTGTGAGAACTGGCTCTGCCAGGCTTTCGATCAGATGTGGATTGGCTAAATACTTGCCCAGCACACTGTTATGTACGAATTTATCCCAGGTATATGATTTTGCGTGGTTACAATATCACAGATTATGGTTAAATAACCAAAAATAAGATCATCGTTAAATAAGTTAATATTTAAATATCATAAATCAAATTAGGCTACATTTATGTTAATATGAAATACTGTTAGCACATCAGATATAATCACAATTTCTATACATTATAGTAAAAAGACTTTCAAAAAGAAAATGTTAAACTATAAATTTAAAAAGTTTTAAAAATGTAACAATATAATAACTTCAGGAAGTAATTGGAGCAGAAAAAAACAATGATATCCGCATTAGGCGTGGTTGTAGTATCACCGTCTTAAAGGATATAACAAAAAATTATTCTTTTAATGCAGGAACTCCAGCATCAACACATATAGAACATTTAATATGTTAAGCGGACCGCTGAGGAGAACGCAACAGACAGGGTGTAAAAGCACAGGGACATAATTGGGAGAACAAAAAACAGGTGAGCAAGCACTTAGGTGAGGTCTCAATTAACTAACAATCACAACATCGAGGGCAGGAACAAGAAGGAAAATTTTTTGGAAACATTTAAAAATACATGGTTACTTTCGCTCTTGAAATCCTGACAAGCAATCTTTGTTTGTGCTTGCCAGATTTTCCAGTAGGCTACACTCATAATTGACAGCACTCTGTCTGCAGCAGGTATTGTCAGCAGCAATGCAGCACAATACAAGTGAAATCCAAAACCGAAAGTATTTCTGTCAGGTTTCTTCTGTGGTTCAATCATGTGCACAAGCAGAAGACTTTCTGTTTCTGCTTGACCTGACTGGGACTTCCAAGTCACGATTTTGACAGTAAGATTCGCATTTATAACATATATGCATAAATTTACACATAGAAAAATGAGCCATACATACATTTTATACATACAGATGAGGCTGTGGATAAATGTGTGGACAAAATGTTTATGTGGTACTGTTGTTAGAAGGAGATCACAATTAATGGAAGAGAAAATATCACAGCATAAAATGTGCATTTGTTATTCATTTTGCTGAACAAGTCTGTTTGATAGGCTGGGAAAAGACTAGAACTAATTAGTGAAGTTAGAGATATAACTACATGTAACTATAATTTGTTTGATGTTCTAAATATTGCTTGAACCTGTAGATGCTGTTAAAAAGAGTTTTCTGTTCTTTTCAAACTCAGTTCTGCGTACGAGGGCAAGAGATGACAGATGAACTCATTGCATTAGAGTCGGACCTCATCGGAAGTTCATGAGGACATGGAAGAACTGTCGCACCTGAGTTTGTGTGTCACTGTTGCTACGATGTCCTCAGAGATCCTACTACGCTTAACTGTGGCCATAGTTTTTGTCGCCATTGTCTGGCAGAATGGTTGCATTCCTCTCAACGGAACGAGTGTCCAGAATGCAGAGAGAGGTGGCAGGGCTTTCCCAGAATTAACATCCCTCTTCGGTGAGAGAACCATTGCTGTCTATGACCCGTTTTACACTAAAATGCTTAACTTTTGCTATGGCTATGCATTGCACTACTTCAGCATTGTCAAGGTCTAAAATGGAGACTTTTGAAAACACAATGGAATCCATTTACGCTTGAAAACTCTGGGGTCACGTTCGGCGTGAACGGAGCAAAACAAAGACTTAAAAACGATGTTTCACTCTGTGTATCCTTGACCGTGTAAACAATAACATTGTGCTTATTTTTGTACCCATAGATATGCTCATTGATATCCATTAGATAGCTCCAAGCACGTAGATGCTCCGCAATCTAATTCTGGAATTCTACCTATACATATCTATGGATGTACCTGCATAAATAGTCATGTGACATGCGTTTTAGGTTGTGAAGTGTAGATGGTCGTAGTTTCTGAAACACAGCTGTAGACAAGGAGCGTTTTTCAATCCAAAATGTTCACCCTTAAAGATACATTAATGTAAACCCTTATATTTCTTCCATTATTATGTGGCCAGTGAACATTAAGTTTGCTCTGCCTGCTGCGTTTATTTTCTCTGCTTTGCATCCTGGAAAATGAATTCAATGCAATCCAGAGATCAACCAAAGTAAAGCAAAAAACATTCCGATTTTTTGGTTGGTACTTACTGGTACTTATAAAAATCCCATAAAAGACCAGTTAACTACTGCTGTATGACAGACGCTGACATTAAATCCAGACTAGATGGTTATATTTTTGGTCGCATTATGTGGTTCTAGGATTTCTTCTTTAGGGGCACTTAGCCTTCAGAGAGACCATTAGATACAATACAAAATGACCTAAATAAACATTTTTTCACAAATTTTACTGTGCTTATGAAAACTGTATTACTGCATGAAATAGTTACCTTACCAACAATTCTTGGTTCCCAGCATTATTCTAGCATTAGAATAATGTTATTCCGACCTTTTTACTCCTATATGATCATCCACTGTATGTCAGTAATCACTCCAGCACACACAACCCAGTATCCAATATTTTCTTAGCAGTTTTTAAGATGTAACCAAATGTGTTTACTTGAATACTCATCGAGCCAGCCATTGTGACATAATATTTTGTGTATTTAAGTATTTAATAGCTGATCTCGTAAAAGTTATCTCTTTGACCATCATCTTGGTCTGCTATCTGCTCCAAAATTGACAATCTCCTTCCTGAGTTGGAATTATCAATGTGTTCCCTTGAGTTAATGTTACAAGCTGTTCTGTGACAGAGTCTGTGGGATCTGCTTGCCCACCGATGTTATCTGGTGCTAGGGTCATGACATCCTGTTGTCCTGGGCGTCTTTGTGAAAAGAATGCAAAACCATAGTCCATGGATATGTACTGTTTAATGCTAATTCATAATTTAATATGGCATGTGCATGTCCTAGGGATGCAGCGGAGAAGAAGTTTCCAGATAAGATAAAGAGACGGAGGACGGCTCTCAGAGTGACCAACGGTTCCATTATTTTCTCCAGATATTCCAAAAGTATGGGCAGGTACTGAAGCAACAAATTCCTGTATCACAAGGCCTAGAACAAGCTATACAATACAGCTTTTGTTCTGGAGTCATGGTGGCATTGATGTGCATGGGGGTAAGATGCACTTTTTCTTATACGCACTCAATTGAATGGGGTTGGCAGTGTGCACAGACATAACATCTTGTGAATGTTTCTAGGTTATATTGTTTCGATATTGCTGGGTCAGCACTGAATCCGATTATGACATCTTGGTTCAGAAGCCAATCAACAGGTGGAAACCCCATGATGTCATTCTGTGGGTGGAGCATCTGGGTCCTGGAGCAATCAGTACAGAGAAACGTTCCACAAAGCACAAATTAATGGAAGGTGGGCACCATCCACACAAAAACACACACATACACACAGAAATACAATTCAATGTTTTTCATTTTAGTGTCATGGTTTTATTAGTTACCTGAAAAAAAATGTTTTTGTTCATGTGTTTAGAATTTTTACATGTAAAAGGTGATGGCTCAAATTTGAGAATGGAAATTGAATTATGAAATTATTATGAAAAACTATATAAAAGGACATCTGCAATGTACAGAACAAAAGTACAAGAGTTCCTTAATACATTAGATTTTCCTCTATCTGCGATTTATAAAATTAAATCACACTAACTAATAAAACTAAACTGCAGAAATTACCACTGAGGTACAAAAAGCCACTAGAAAAGTTTGGTTTAATAACAAATCTACCTAATGTCTAAAAAAATCTATATATCAAATGCAACTGCTAGAGTGAAAGTAAATGGGTCTCTATCGCAAATATTTTGCCTTGAAGGGAACTAGGCAGTGTTGCTGTCTTAGTCCTTCTTTCTTCGCCATCTATATAGAACCACTGGCTCATATAATTAGACAGCACTTGTTGATACCAGGGTGGAGAGCAATGGTATGTCATGGTGTGGTTTAGAGCAAAGGAGCGCTTGAGCGAGAATATAAAATAAACAAGTTTAATCATACACATATACAGGATAATTACCTCGGGCAGGTAGGCAAACGGGCAGACAAGCAAATGAACTAAACCCACGTAAAAACAGATGAGATCGGACAAACAGAACTGAAAACACAGGACTTAAATACACAACGTAAATACTTAATAAATAAGACACAGGTGAAAACACTAAGACAATTAACTAAAGTAGGTCACACAGAATACATGGCACACAACAAAACAACAACAAAAAGGAGTCCACGTGTAACAGGTATAGAATGTAAAATTAGACTAAAAAATAAAAAAAAGACTTATCTGCACCTAAGAAACATTTTACAAACCTTATGCAATTGTTAGAGGAATTTAAATTATATGCTGCATATATATTAAATGTAACAAAACCCCAAATTCTTATGTTTAATTGTAAAACAAACACTAAACTACTTAAACTAAACAAATTGTATCGGGCCAATTACGATCAATTACTAATAATATTTAGAGTGATAGTGAGAAATTGCAGAGAGAATATTAAGAAAGATTGTAAGAGGTTCCCCCAGCAACCAACTGATAACACTGATAATGACTGGCTGTCACAAGTGTTGTTGTGGGCGCCATTTTGCGAACATTGCCTGGTCCCGTGGAGTCATGTTACTCCTGATTAGATTCATGAAGATCAACAGTGACTTTACTTGATTCGTGAAGGTTAACTGTGACTTGACTAGACTTACAAAGTTCAGCTATGACTTCACAAGGTGTTCTTGTGGCCGCCATTTTGTGAACATGCCTTGTCGCGTTCTTGCCTGTTGGATCCTGTTGTGGCCCGAATATTTGATGTGCGGATCCTTTGCAAGCTTTTTATTTTGGAAGACGTGGTCTAGGTTGAGGAAAATTAACATACCCAGCTATTCCTCAGACAGGGGCAAACTGAGTAAGAAATGTGCAAGACAAAGCTAAGCAACTTAATCCAAATGTATAAATCCAGGGGCAAGTTGCACACAGACAAAAACAAGATAAACTCTAGCAAGAAATGGAAATGGATGAAATGTGACTGGCGCAACAAACTAGAAAAATCCAGACTCTATATTTAGACAGAGAGGCCTCCCACAACTGGTAGACTAGGATTCAGTGGATAATTACATGAGTTGAAACCTTAAATCTACTGCCATCTTCCACAAGTGCTGCCATTACATTATCTAGTAGGGATGCGTAGGTTCAAACAATCCTCATGAGCATTTCATAAGCCAGCAGGTGTCACTACATTCATTATTGTATGTGTTTTTGTTTGTTTTAGTTTCTGGCTCCATCTCAGGGATGTAAAGAATCAGTTCGCTTTTCCGCTTTCATGTTAAGAATCCATCGCACAGACAGGTCATTCTGGAGGAAACTGGAAAATCAAAGACTAAGGCAAGCCAAACTACTCCTAAAACCTCTGGGAGTAAGGCAAGGTGGTTCTGTGGGTTTTTCTGGTACTACGTATTTCATTCCATGAAGAGCTCAGTCAACAGTTGTGCGTATTTCTAGTCACTTCATTACCTTTCCTGCTCCTGCCTGTTTGCTAAACCACAGCTGAGTTCCCAATTACTAACAATGTGACTTGCAAGTAATTTGAAGCTTACAGGCGGTAGGAGTAATGTTTCTTCCTGTGCCACAGTTAATTTAGCCTAGTAGCCCTTTACTCAGCTGGCTCTGACTTTCTTTGGAGCCATTGAGCAAATTGTCCTGCCTCAGCCTCAGTGTGGAGTTTTTAATTTTCCCATTTGATGAAACTTCAACATCATTTGTAAATGCCATTGAGAATGAAAGAAAAGAATGAAACTGTGCATCAGTTGTATATGTGTGTGTGTGCACCTGGCATTCATCACGTTATGGGAATCAAATGTTTCTACAAAGATGGTGTATACCAGTAAATTTTGACCACGCGGGAAACATTTTTCGCCCCTATGAGAAAAACAAGCTTAAAAATTCAGATGCAGATTGACACGCCTGCCATAAATCCTCTACGCTTGGAAGGTAACATTCAAATTTGGTCACCATATCAAAATTTTTAAAGAGGCCACCAACACATCAGAATTAGTTATTTGGATAATAACTTTTTATAATTGTACTTTCAATAATTCTCTTTCCCGGTCAAGGCTGCAAATTTAGGAAAATCGCTGTTCCTCCAGTTTGGCCTGAGAGAGAGAATTTCCACGCCACTACTTCTCTACTTGTACCTGTTTGATTATGAAGACACCTTTCCACTACCCTTCATACACACCTGCTGTCCCTGCATACATAACCTAATGCAATGCAGGATATCCCACCTGACCACGCATTTGGTGTGTGTTTGAAATCTCTCCACTGTGAACTTACAACAGTTTTAATATGCGAACAGGAAGTAACTGTGTGTTTATAGTAGGAGCTGCCAACGTCAGTGGGTGGAGTTTCGTGTGAAGGTTTTGTCTGATGCCCTATCTGCTGCACTGGTTGACTTTGCTTGGCAATGGCTGAGCGCTCATTGCTGGATATCATGGATTGTGATTGGTAATTCCATGGTGATGTCAGTAATGGAGTATGTTTATGTCTGACACTGTGGAGAAGAAGACAGATGAGGTACACATATAATTATTCTATATACAGTACATAATGTGCATACAGCAAATACTGTGTAGTTATATGTTGGTGATTAGGATTTGATCACGGTACTTGTTTTTGTGTGTTTGTGTGTATATTTCAGAACTCTTCCTAAGACGATTCTTCAGAAGACGCTCAATATGTTCTTCGCAGTTGCTGTGGCCCCTGATGCCTCAGTTCTTCTGTGACTTTGAATTTACTGTTGGACTCTCTTTTTCAGCTCGCTCATTTATATCTCTGTTCGAAACCTTTTCTTAAGCTGGCACAGGAATAAAGACCTAAATATCGTTACAGATTTTTTTCTTACAACAGCACAATTACTATTTCTGTTCCAAAATACACATGCTTGAATGTAATGCATCTCTATTTAGAAATCTTTTTAAAGCAGGTACAGCAATAAACATCTAAACAAATTACATTTATTTTTACTCTTTTACTCTTTTAAGAGTCAGAAAATGTTATACTACTACAGTACAATTGCTATTTCTATTACAAAATACACTTGCTTGAATGTAATAAGATTCATTATTAAGCTTCACAGCAATTAAGTGTTTTCATTGTTTTAGATCTAAGCACAGCATTGGACACAGTCGATCATGCTGCTTGCACTGTTTTAAATTGACTCAAATCTACACTTTTAGGACAGATACAATTTGTTTCCTGGATGGATGCCGTTCTGAAGTTGGTTCATTCAGTTAATTTTGGTGTTCCACAGGGTTCCATTATGAGCCCCCTACTTTTTAGTATGTACATCTATCCTCTTGGTCAGTTTCTTTAGAATTCCTGGGTCTTAAGTTTAATTTTTTCCAAAAAAATAAAATAATGCTAAGCCTGGTGATACTACAGCTATTGGACTGTTAGAGTTTCAAAGATAAAAAAATATGGATGTCCCTAAACTTAATTGTCTTAATAGTGAAAGACAGAGGTAATGCTATTTGGCACTCCACATTAGCATAAACAGTTGATGGTACAACTTTAGATTTGCTAAATTAAAAAAAACTAGGTGATATCTGGCACCAATCCAACATTTGATCCCCATGTTCTAAAACACAGTGAAAATTTATTTCTGCATTGTGTTTTTTAAAACCAACGTCATTGCACCAAGATATTTTGGAGCACTTTATGCTTACTTCTGCTGAGCAGCATTTTAAAGATGCTGATGATGAGAAGATACCTGTCCTACTTATCTGGCAACCTAAATGGCCAGCAATGGCCCCAAATTCAAGTAATGTCTCATTGATCTCTTGGTTTCTGCAGTGGAATATCATACTGAGCATTTCACCTTTTTACAGAGAATTTCTGTAGTGAGAAACATAATGCTTGAAGACTGTGTGCAGGCACCCTACAAGTCTGACAAGTGCAAGGTGATCCTGAAAATGTTAAGACTGTTTTCAGAGAAGATGTCCCATCACAGCAAAGGTATTTGACTATCTTGAGGATCTACAGATGAAGTTTGTGGCAAACAAAGAGCTCTGTGATGAGGTGTGTAGTCAGTACTTCTGTAAGCTGGGTCCAAAGCACTTTGAGCATCTGTGAGTGGGGAATGTCGATCTTGACACTTTTGGGTTGGTCTTCAGGATAGGCTTGCTGTGCTGAGCAAACTAGCTCCCACGCTACAAAGAGGCAGTTTCCAACTCCTCTTATATGATCCTCATCTGCAAACTTGTTTTTTCCAATCAAAGGTGCTCCTCTACAAGCAGTAACTTCTGAAGGTCTTTCTGTATTACAATCAGAAAGCAAAAAACTTATAATCTGATAATGTTTGCAAATATGGCCTTCCAAAATGTGTGTAGCTCCAGCATACATGTAAATATATTAGGATGGCAAAAATGATTGTGTTGGGGCTTTTTTTTATGATAAAGCTTTGGTTTTTTTGAACAGGAATTATTGGTTATTATTGTTTTGTTTTTTTTTCTCAGGTACATTACCACACCTGCTGTTATTGTTTAGTGGTTTTAAAAGTCAAAATCATTTAAAATACAAAAATACTTAATGTATGAAATTGATTTACATGCAGTGTGTTAATCACTTATAAACCCTGAATGGTGTAAGCTCCTCGGTTCTTGAGCAAGCTCTTCCCACACGAAACTCTGACCGTTTGATTATATTTAGATTAACAAGAAAAATCAAACTTTTTTTTTACCTCTGTCCCTAAGCAAATGTTACTTAAATGTTAGTGTTGCTTGAAAAATATATAGTTACATACATTTGTTAGAGGTCATTTTCAACACGCACAGTTATAAAACTCCACGAAATTCTCGGAGGTGCTCGTTTGCTCTTTTCTTTTATTTTAGTCGCGACCAGGACTTTTTATTTTTGACGCGGGTTAAGTTCGTCATAAAGCTGCGCTGCGTCTGTGTTTCAGCCGAAGAAAGGTTTATTGTTTTAATCATTTAACGCCTTTAAATCGATACACTGTACTTTATAGCTTCTACGCAAAGTAAAGTTAATTAACTGTTACTGAATGTGAATCGTAATCGTTTTCCGACGTTCTGAACGCCACTGTTTTGAGTGGAAGAAGGCACATTATTTTGTTCCCTATTTATTGGATCACATCGTAAACACTGATTCGTTCAGTGGATCGATTTTAAACTCAACCGATTCACAAATGATTCAGTTGAGTCACTCCGAATCGCTTTCTGACGAGACAAATAACAACAACGAAAACAAACAACTTTTACAAACAATAGCAGTTTTATATTTCTAAGCAATATGAATATCTAATATCAAATACCTCATTTTTTAATTAAAACTAAGTGGTGGTTATTAGTTTGCATATTTATTGCATATTATTTATTTTTTCATTTTCAACAGGACACAGTGTTTGAACACACAGGAAAACTCTTGAAGGCAAACAATTGCAGAGATGGAGTTTATTAAAGAGGAGAGTGAAGACGTGAAGATCGGAAGAAGCGTTCAGCGCCAAACAAGAGGATACCGAGGAACCAACAACTATACCATTTATTAAAAGAGGAGAGTGAAGACGTGAAGATCAAGAAACACAAGTCAAACATGAAGATACAGACAGACAAACAAATATATCCTTTGTTAAAGAAGAGAGTGAAGGCGTGAAGATTGAAGAAACGTTTAGAGTCAAACATGAAGATACTGAAAGAACAAATAGGTCGTTTTTCATTCTCGAAGCTGAACTATTTTGTTTTGTTTTCGCACACTTTTCTCTCATTTTTAGCCCTAAATAAAAGAAGGCAGTAGCCTACCCTTTTCTCTTCAAACTCTTGTAGGATTTCTGCATCTATACTCGGATATTAATGCAATTGTTTTAAATTGAATTAAATCAAGAATTAGCAAAGTTGTGATTTTTATTTTAACATTCTCCAAAACGATTTATGATTTTGTAATATGATAAAAAAATAAAACATACTGAGATAGACTGGTTTAAAGTCAGTTGAAAAGCAAATTTTCTGACGGTTTCTTCCACTTTTTGTTTAATACGCACTACTGTATTAATAAATCGCAGTATAGGCATTTATATTTGATATATTCTTTAAAATAAGAACAGATGCAAGACAAATAGCCAAAAATACATCGTGTGGGCGTGTGGCAAAATGATAGATAATCAAGTCAAAAATCATTTGGATATAAAGTAAAGATCGTGTTTTTATGAAGTTATTTTGTGAATGCGCTACCATGAATACGTCAAAGCGTATTTTTGATCGATAATATACTGCTAAGAACTTGACTTGAATGGCTTTAAAATAGTTGTATCAGAGATAAACTATACAAGCATGAAATAGAGCGGTCCTAACACTGAGCCCTGTGGCACTCAGTGTACTTCTGTTTGATTAGGTCTCTTATTTTACGTAAGCAAAGTAGGGGAAGTCCGTTACTTAGGCGCCAACCATGCTGCGCCTCGTTCACAGAAGCACAAGGAGGAACGGATTTGTAAGATTAAGAAGCAAATAATCTAATTTGAGATCTTCCCAGTTCTCGAGGAGGCGTGAAGCTATGCGGTATCGATCTGGTGTCTGTTATTTGAATTCGTCTCTCGTTTGCTTTTAGGCCAGATGCCAGGGAAAGAGGAGAGCCGAGAACTTACTGGAATGGAAAGCGAAGAAGGCCTCTTTAAAAGCACGGAGACAAGCCTTATACCTGCGAAGAGTCGCGGAAAGACTTTCGGGTCAGAAAGAATCCTGACTCAGCACTTTCGAGAGTTCATAGCGGAGAGAAGCCTTTCGCCTGCCAGCAATGCGGAAAGAGTTTACCGAAAGGAAATCTTGTAGCCCACATGCGAAGATCCACAGCGGAGAGGCCTTTACGCCTGCCCCGAGCGCGCGGAAAGCGCCTGAGCAACCCAACCTCAAAACCGCACGGCAGGAAGCCACCACGGCGAGAAAAGCCGTACACCCGCGAGCTCCGCGCAATGGCTTCACCGAAGCGGAAGTCTTAAGAAGCACGTGATGAGAATCCACGCCGAGAAGCGGTCCCTTACGCCGTCCTCAGTCGCGAACGGCCTTCGCAAGCAAAGTATGCTTCAATACCCACGAAGACTCACTTGAGATCGCGGTTTTATATGTCTTTGGCGTGGAAGGAGTTTCTCGGGCAGGAAAAATCGTGAACGCCACGTTAAGTGAAGCCTTTTAGGATAAGCGCTTTGGATCGAAAACAACTGAAGGAGACAAAAGCAGCAGTTCACCCAAAACGGAGAGCTTGATCTGGTATAGTCTAGCTTTTGTACAAAGTCAACATTTCCTTTACTTTTTCTCTCTAGTTCTTGCATGTTTAGTTCTTTTTCTTCGAGAAAGCTGAGACAAATGTGTAAGTAGGGAGAGGATTGAGATATCACCGAGATATTAAAGTCTGCTCGCAGAATAGAGTAAAGAAGGTATTGATCAGCGTTTAATTATTAGGTTTAGGTTGATTTAACCTCATTCTTCAGGACAAATGTAAAAAATGTGCAAAAATGGCCTTTAAAAAATAAATAAATCTCTTGCAAATGTGTAGGACTCAATAAATCCTAAACGGTAATTCTGAAGTGTAATGTTTTTCTTTTATTCTTCTGAACATACTACAAATCAATTTAGTTTTAGGATTAGATATTGTGTGTACGGGCACTGTCCGTGGTACTGAACCTAACACTAACGTGTCCATTTAATTTGCTTAATTTTAATTTTTAAATCAATTGATTTGAAGAGTTTTTCAAAAGAGACAAAAGAACGGCGTTGTTTAGTATATTTCACTGTAATTGGGCATCTGAAGAAGAAAAAACTAAAATGCAGACAATTTGTTTTTCTGCTGTTCTTTAATAGAAAAATAGAAATAGAAATACCCTCCTACTGTTACTAAAAGAGTTAGAGAATGCTAAAAATTATTTTGGTAATGACCAATACTGTTAGTTTGCGAGCAGTCTTTAGTAATAATGCTAAATTAATTTAATGAATTTATTAAACACTCTCTAAACACAATCTCTACATAAAAATAGTTAATAATAATACAGTGTGCGCTAGATGTTGACTTAAACCTAAATGTAACTTTTTCAACAACAGATATTTCAGCACATTGAATGTTTATTGAGTTGAGTATTGTTCTGGGAAACGCTTCAAGAAAATCTGGACCAAAGTTGGAGAAACCAAGCGATATAATGGATTCTCCATGTAATACGTTTTTTCACAGTGTTAACTCTGGTTAATGTCCGTTATCCATCGAATGTGCCAGTAAACGTGTTTTCCTTCCCTTCTTGTTCTTCTCTGTCTTGTGGGGTGATTCAGAACTGGAAGCCTGGAAAGAGCTAGAAAGTTTTGGTGTAGTGCTTTTCAATAGACATTACTTCAGACCAACTGGAAATCACAAACATCTGGAACAAAGAACCGAATGCTGTGAGGAAATCTCAAGGTTCAGCTCTGCCCATCGTGAGGCACTGAAGACATTAAATGCGTTTAATGCATTTCAGCGTAGTAGTGGTATTTCCAAACATTGCAGAAGGGAAGGAAACAAAGTTTTAGAAAACACAAGGCCATATAAATCTATATAAAAACATAATTCTGCATTTACAATTACAGTAATGTGACTAAATGTAATTTGTTACTTTCCACCTCTGCACTTAGTATTGTTAGCAAATGTTTACAGTATGGGTCATTTAACATCTTTACTGTTGTTATTTCATAGAAGGAAGTGTTTTTTCGTGCAAATCTGAATCAAGAATCTCCAGACAGATATAGTAACTCATGTTTATTTAAAAACTGGGCAAATGGCTACTTTAAAACATGAACAATCAACAGTTAAGTCTGCATCATGAGGGGTTGCGAGAAATACAAAACAAATAAAACAAATTGGTTAACTTTACAGAGACAGTGGCAGCTAAATTAGAATATGCTTACAGTAGGGTACAGCAAAGCAAATAATGATGGGACTCATAAGGACATCTGAATATACGAGTTCACGTTCAGAGAAGCGCTGGGTCTGCGATCAGTTCTGTAGGCAAAAAGACTTTTGAGCCATGCGATGTAACCAGTAACACGATTCATTTCTGACAATATTTTTGGTTTTATAAAACGCTGGCAAAACAAGGTAGAAATATTTTTAGTTTGATTGTACTAATGTTCAACTTTTCGATAACAACATCACCAAATGTTAGCGACACATTTCAGAAGTAGACACCAACACTGCATTGCATTTATTCCCAAATCCTTGCTTTCTTGCCATTGAGTTTTACAGCAGGAGGGCCGATTTCTTCTGTGCATGTAACTATAATTAAATGATTGTAATCTACCATCCAAATTTTGGTAACACTTTATTTTAAGGTGTCATAATACATAATACTTTTGCTAACCAAGTTGATAATTATGTGAATGTAACAGACAGCTACTGTTACACGTTACAGACTGAGTCCGTTACACAGCTACTTGCACTTAATATTCTGTCATTTAATGTAATTTGAAAGGTATATTGCTTTTATAAAATAGTTATCCCACATACTTAGTTCTTCAGAAAAAGGTTGTGGTTGCCGAACACACGGACAACAAAGAGAGGTGTATGTTTGTAGAGCGGTTTAAAAATGTGGCTCAACCAATCAGAATCAAGAACCGAACAGTTTTATATTCGTTTACTGAAACTTCACACTGAGGGGATCTGTTAAGGCCTCGATATACGTCAAAAAAAAAGTTGTTTCCGTTCTTTGTTTGAGGGCAAAAGATGCGCTTGGAAAGGCTGAGCGACTTATAATACCGTTTCCGAACATTCTGACCCTCCGGCGCTGCTGGAGGCGGGGTTTACGTTCATCTAAACATGGCTTTAAATTCTCCTTGAATGAAGAACACTAGCAGCAGCAGTATTTATTTCAAGCGGATGCATTTGGTACTTTGCTACCATCGTTTTGGAAAACTTGCATCTGATGTTTCTGTTGCTTTTGCATAACTACAAATCCACGGGCGGCCATCGACACAAAGCGCCGTTGTAATTTCTTCGTAGAGAAACTAACTGCTTTCGCTAGCAATCATACAGGTGCAGATATATCTGTGGCAGCACACTATGCATATAATGAATCGGAGACGCTGCCGCTTTGCCTGAAACAAACAGGGAAAAATAAATCCGCGTCCAAAAGAAGGTGGAGTTTCAGAACACACCCACACTAACTTACGCCTCGGTAGCTCAAAGGTGTTTAGAATTCAAAACTAACTCCCCAAAGAGTCTGCTTTACAGAAGCTCCGATTTAGTTTAAAAAGACAAGTCATTTCAGTTCAGTTCGTTTCTTCAGTTTTTCCTTTAGAGCTTCTCTCGGTTGTGAATTTCAATGTGCATGTCAAGGCTGCCTCGCTGACTGAAACTCTTTCCACACTGTTTGCAAGCGAAAGGCTTCTCCCCGGTGTGAGTTCTCATGTGTATCTTGAGGCCTCCTTTTCGAGGGTAACTCTTCCCGCACTGATCGCACGTAAAAGGTTTCTCCCCGGTGTGAATCCTCATGTGCATATTAAGGCCTCCTTTTGAGTGAATCCTTTCCGCACTGTTTGCCACGTGAACGGCTTCTCTCCGGTGTGAGAATGGTCACGTGCTTGTTGAGGTTTCCTTTTTGAGTGAAACTCTTTCCACACTGTTTGCACGTGAAAGGCTTGTCTCCGGCTTGAAGCGTCCCGTGTTTTCCACTTTGACCGGAACTCTTTCCACACTGGGGGGATCTGTCGGGCTTCTCTTTATTGCAAACTTTCATGATGTGGTATCTAAGGGATCCGGAGTGACTGAAACTCTTCAAGCAGTGAGTGCATGTGAACGGCTTCTCTCCGTGTGAACTCTCATGTGGCCCTCGAGGCTTCCTCGCTGACTGAAGCTCTTTCAGCACCGAGGGCACGCGTAAGGCTTCTCTCCGGTGTGAATCGTCACGTGCTTCTTAAGACCTTCCTTTTGACTAAAACTCTTTCCGCACTGAGGGCATGTGAACGGCTTCTCTCCGGTGTGAATCCTCATGTGGATCTTAAGGCCTCCCTTTTGGCTGAAACTCTTTCCGCACCGAGGGCATGTGAACGGCTTCTCCTGTGTGAGTTGAGATGTGCTTCTTGAGGCCTCCCTTTGACTGAAGCTCTTTCCACACTGAGGGCACGCTGTAAGGCCTCTTTCCAGTGTGAATGGCCATGTGCTTCTTAAGGCTTCCTTTCTGAGTGAAGCTCCTTCCACACTGTTTGCACGTGAAGGGTTTGTTTCCGTTGTGAACTTTCGTGTGGTATTTCAGTTTCAATTTTGTGCCGAAACTTTTTCCACAGTGTGTGCAGGTGAACATATTCTCTTCAGGGTGAGTTTTCATGTGGCTTTTGAGGGTTGCCTTACGACTAAAACTCTTTCCACACTGAAAGCAGGGGAAACGAATCCCATCCCTTTTTTGTGTGGAACTCTTTTCAGACTGTAAACTACTAAATGATTTTTCTAGGAAATCATGAGGGTTCTCATACTGATATTTCTCTTCAGTTTCTTCCTGCTCCTCTTTCAGCACTGTTGAGTCTAAGGTGGAAGACCGAACAAATAAAAGTTAACCCCAGTTCAATAGCACAGAGCAAACAACATCAACCTTGTAGCTGTGTAACGATCTATGCAGGATCCTACACCAAGGTGTCTAAACCTGAACCTGCTCAGCCCTAGTTCTACAATTAATTCTCTAAAATATTCTCTATTATGTACCAGTTTTTATGTCTCCTACGCCAGTGATTCTTAACTTCAATCACTAGTTAACTTCAATCATTAGTGTTGTCACTGTACTGGAATTTCTTGAAAATGACACCGTGAAAAATATTGATATTAGATACCACAAAAAAAACAAACTCCCACACGTCTAGAACATTATTTCTTTGTATTTTTATTACCTACTGTTTTCTAAGATCGTTCATCGCTCATAAACGCTGGTTAATACGTTTAATACGCGGGTTCACGTATAACCACCAATCCACGCTAAGCAACCATGATCCGCTCTTTCCGTAAAGACACGTCGCACCAAAATGAGAGCGAAAACCACACGTCTACATTTGAAATATCGTAACTGAGCGTGCACAAAGTGCCACATGCGAACGCCCCCTTATTACGCAATTTAACTAGAACGAATGAGACTGCGGTCACGTGTGGTGTTCGTCAATGTGCATATGACGAAAAGAATTAAGTGACAGCTCGGCTAGTATTGGTACACTGATGCTCCGTGAAATTAGTATTGGCACCGTTCAGATATATCATATTTTTGACAAAACTACTGCACATTTTATCTCTCTCCCTTATCTGACACACTCAGGTCAATTTAAGGATCTCTCTCCTAATGAGTTAACGATCTGACTTAAATAAGGGACACATACGAAAAGTGCGGTGGTCGAGTTGAGAACCACCGTCCTACATGATAAAATAATACATTTAGAGAGAGAGAGGTGCACAACTCCCCATTCAACTCTCAGATTAAAAGTTAATCACGCAATTATTCCTTGTGCTGTAAGGTTGTTTAAGTGGGCCATGATGGTAGACAATTTAACGTGGGTTGTTAGACTTTTTAAATGAAAAACATCTCAAAACTGTCAGACAATGAGAAGCAGGGTAAAAAATGTACAAAGTGCGCATGTGCAGATGGTATGTGATTTTTGGTTTAAAGCTGTTTGGATACAAACCAAAAATCCCTTAGGGCCCCAATATACTTAACGTAATCGAAGAACGAACTAAAAATGACGTCATTGAGGGGAAAAACAATATGTCTAAAACAAAGTTCGTTTGGCAGTTCGAAACAGCTCACCAAAGCACACTTTTTGTGGACTTCGCTTTAGCTCCTAAACACCTTTGAGCTTCCGTTGGTGCGAGGCGGTTACGCAGTCGGTGGGTGTGCTTCGAAACTCCACCTCCTTTGATGCAGCTTACTGACCATAAATGACTTTACTAAACGCTAAGATAATGGTTACAGGTGCTATTAAATGGTAACAAATCAATCATGGTTTTGCTCCAGTAACCATAGTTAACTATGGAATTTGTTGTAAAACAAAAAAAAAAACGATCCAGCGGACTAAACGTCAAAGTGACTGTTGCGAATCATTTTGTGTCAATGCTAGGGGTGTGCGATATTGACGAAAAAAATGTGTGTCAATGTTTTCTGGGTTTTTATCGATAAAAACAAATAGAAGATATATTTAAGGCGTGACTCAAAGTTTTTGATGTTCTTCGTGTTCTGTACAGTCAGTTCACAGCAGGGATAATGAATCTTTTAGAAAAAAAAAAAAAGTTTTTAGGATTTATGAACATTTTTACCTTTTAGAAATCCTTTTTTAAATAAAAAGGTTTACTGTTTTATAGAAGAGAGAACGATGTCAAATTTTGCGCCATTTTATTTTTTTAAATAATAAAATACAAAGAATGGTGTTATAAACGTACATACACTTAAAAATATTTTTATGCGAAAGAAAGAGGACGGAAACAATTAACCTCGAAGTCATGTTAACCAGTATTAACGTATTTGTTATGCGTTTTATCGTTTCGGCAGTGGGGTCACGTTATAGTCAGGGCCGGCTATATTCAGCCAATCACAGTGCACTAGATAACTGGCCAATCAGAGCACCTCCATTTTTTTTTTTTTAGAGCTATGAGCTTTGTGCCAACCGACCCATTTCAGGAGGCGGGGCTTAGAGGAGAACCAATAATGTACAGTATGTGGAAAATAATGCATTTTATGCACTTTAACCGCATAAAAACATTGCATTACACCAAATACAACATTATATGACCTCTTAAATAAGGGTCAAATGAGTTCAGCTATGAGAAAACCGACCTGTTGGTTCTTCAGCATCTTCAAGTTTGACTCTGAAAGTTTCTTCACGCTCCTCTTTGATGAACGCGGTCTTGATTTGTTCCTCGGCTTCCTCCTGCTTGATGAACGCTTCTTCGATCTTCACGTCTGTACTCTCCTCTTTAATGAACACCATCTTCAGCTGGGTCTCAGTATCTTCTGGCTCGACCGTGAACGCGTCTTCAAGCTCCACTTTCAGAAACTCCATCTTTATAACGGTGTCACATGGATCTCAGTAGCTCTGTCCTGTTTGAGATGAGAATGATTAAGCTCACTGTTACAGGCATAAATCTGGGCTGCATTTCCCAAAGTAACCTAAATACACTGAATGACCAACTAACCATACTTTTGGGAAATGCAGCGAGTTAGTTAATGGAGTTACCTGAATAAAATATATTTACAGATGACAAGCACTTGTTTGTTTTATATCTGGTATTCATTACACTTTGAATGTACTTGCAGGTGGTTTGTAAATGCCCTCATTACACTTTTAAGGAGACTAAAAATCAAGTTTCGATCACAATAGTTAATATTTTTAAAAAAAGCAGCGCTCGGTTTCTTCATCACTACTCAACAGTGAACGAGCTCGTGTTCATTCACTACATAGGGAGCGAAGAGAGACGCAGTGAACGGAGGCGCTTTACACGCGTTCAAGCCCCTTGGACGTTTCACTGGTTAATTCAGTTTCGTACGATTTTCTACACGAGTTTATTATTATTGCTGAAGCGCTTTAAACTATTGGAAGCCCTCACCTTTCTTCGGCCGAATCAGAGACGCGGAGCGCGGCGCATGCTTATGGCGTCACGCAGCCACGCCAAAATAAAAGTCTTTTGCGCCAAACTCGCGCAAAACTTTTTTTGTATGCTTGTCCCGCTGTGTCATATTTTCCAGTGCTGCATTTTTTTTAAAACATTTTTTCAAAGATGGCACCACTGTCTACATATTGTCATCAGTGCTTACATTTTCTCTGGTTTTAGGAGCAAATGCTGGGGAAGAACTAACAAACAGAACCTTATTGTACCGCTGTATAAAATTATTTGTTATTATAGGGTTTAAGTTCACAAAAACATAGTAAACAGAAAAGCAAGCGGGGTGCAGAATACAAAATGATTCCAAATAACCATTTCTTAACCTAAATCCTGAGTTTGGACCAGGCCCCAGGCTAATATGTAGTAGTTAGCCATCTCTGTGTCGTGTTCCCTACGAGGGAGATGATTTTTTAAAAAGTCCCAGTCAATTAAAAGCACAAAAACACAATTGGAGGCAATGCTCCTGAAAACTGGACTTTCTTAAGGTGGTTGCCTTTCGTGATTGGAGATGTTATACCTTCAGGGGAGTGCGTCTGGCAGATTATCTTGGATTTAAAAGAGATGCACAGGAACATACAGAGTACATTGGATATCTTCATTGTAACATTTCAGGTTTTCTACCAAGAAGCGCTTCCTGATCAGAAACATTTGCCAAAACATCACTACTTGACATCGCCCTTACATGAGCCGCTGGTTCGCCTTCCGGTTGGCCTGGGGTCCATGCCATTTGAGGACAAACAAAAATGCTGAAAAAAAATTACATCGTTCTCTTGCAGTAGTGTTTAAATCTGTACAGTATAGACTTTCCATCGCATCCATTCTGCTGTTTATTATAACACACACTGTAGACTTACGTAGCAAATAACTGTGACAGTAGGATCGCGAAGACTTAAAAGCGTGAATCCCATCTTTCTGTTTTTAGGCGTTTGTTCATGCGTGGGGGTACTGGGATCGGCTGCTGTGTAGAATTAATCAATTCTTTAAAACACTTCATCCAATATATGCTGCAAGTAACAAGACAAAGGAAGGAAGACAAACTGCTTTGGGTTGTTTATTGGAGCAAACTGATTAAAAAGGAAACGGTACGTCCATGAAAGATAAACTGGGCTGATAAATACCTAGAATATGTCTATGCTTTTCCTGGTCGTGCATTTTAAGTTGCCGGGTATTTCCACAATCGGTATCACATTTTATCCAGATTGAAAACAACTAAATAAGTCGACACCTTTATTAATTTCTATAGTGCTTTCAACAACACAGATTGTGTAGAAACACTTAATAGGAGAATAGAGTGCCAGTCACGGATAATGACAAAATTAAACCCTCAATTTTCAGTTAAAGGCATTTCATTATTATTATTATTATTATTATTATTATTATTACAAGCTTAAATACAATAAATTTGAATTTGAATTTGAAAATACAGCTGAGCTCGATAGGAACAAGCGATTTTGTTTAGTTTGTCAATTTATTGCTTATCAAGTTTGACAAAGATTCTGATTCAAAGTAAAATGAACACATGCCCGAAAAGTTGAGGGAATACACTGTAACTGTTTAATATTTGAAGCCACAGCACAGAAGATGATCAGGTATGGCCAAAGGACCACAAATATACAACATAAAATGAGCCTAAAGGTCAAGCATTGAGAGACAATGCAAAGAAACTTTCAGCATGACCTTAAATTATTACGTTGCTCTTTCAGAACGAATGAGCAGATCTTTGCAAAAATCGTTCCTGCAGTTTGCACAAAGGGAAAACGGCAATTTCCTCTCGGGCGAGTCGCGATCGGCGCCGAGGACGATCTCCTCCCTCCATCCCGAGGCTTCCTTCCTCGCCAAACTCTTGGAGGGCGCGCTCAGACGTGAACTCAAACGTGTTCCTCCAGCTGCTCGCTGTCCGAGAACGTCTTCGCGCCGCCGTCCGAGTGGACCTTCATGTGATTGATGAGGTTGGCGTTGTATCTGAAGCTCTCGCCGCACTGGTCGCAGCTGAAGGGATTCTCTCCCGTGTGGATCCGGATGTGGGTCTTCAGGTTGGTTTTGTTGGTGAAGCTCTTCCCGCACTGCGGCAGATGAAGGCTTCTCCCGGCGTGAAGTCTGGCGGGCGTTCAGGAGCTTCGTCCTGCGCAAACACCGGCCGCACTGCTGGCACTCGAACGGCTTGTCTCCGGTGTGGATCCTCATGTGGACCTGGAGGTTCCCCTTCAGCCGGAAGCTCTTCCCGCAGCGCGGGCAGCTGAACGGCTTCTCTCCGGTGTGGATCACCGTGTGGGCGTCGAGGGTGCGCTTCTGCGTGAAGCTCTTTCCGCAGCGGGAGCACGTGAAGGGGTTCTTCTCGGCGTGGCTCTTCATGTGGGCCTTGAGGCGCCGCTTGACCGTGAAGCTCTTGTCGCACACGGCGCAGGAGAAGGGCTTCTCTCCCGTGTGGATCCTCGTGTGGATGGTGAGCTGGCTGTTCTGCGTGTAGCTCTTGCCGCACTGGTGGCACGCGGCGTGAAGGCTTCTCTCCGGTGTGCGTCGTGGCGTGGGCTTTGAGCTCGGCGCTTTGCCTGAAGCTCTTGCCGCAGAGCTCGCAGCTGAAAGGCTTTCTCCGTGTGGATCCTCATGTGGACGTTGAGCTGGCTCTGTCTGCTAAAAGCTCTTCCCGCACTGCGCGCACAGGGTAGGGCCTCTCGCCGTGTGTGCGTCCTCATGTGGGAGTTGAGGTTGTATTTCCGCGTGAAACTCTTCCCGCACTGAGGGCACAGCAACGGCTGCTTTTCGGCGTGGATTTTCACGTGGACTTTAAAGCTTCTTTTGTGGGGTAAGATCTCTCCGCACTGCTGGCAGGTGAAAGGGGCCTCTCCGGGACGAGCGCTCGGCCGAGAATCAACGCCTGCGGCTTGCGCCCGTTTTGCCAAGGGGTCTTTTCGACTCGGCGGCAACCGATCGATTCCTCTTCCGTTTTGAAATCGCGGCGATACTCGTTTCGTTCTTGGCTCTCCTCTTTCAGCACCATCGGGTCTGAGGTGAGAAAAGTAACAAGTAAACTCCAGTTTAATGGCACGATATCAATCTATAAACCGAAAAAAGATCAATGAGACAGACCTGTCTCTAAGGGCCATCAATCGTAGTCATTATTACTCTATAGCATTTTTTTATTTGTAACATTTAATAGGCTTTAGTGAACCAGTTAATCTTTATTACACAAAAGTGATTTCTTTTTTCGACGTGCATCACAAAAGCGCAGCAGGTTTCGTTTAAAAGCAGCGCTCTCTTTAAAAGTTGATCACGCAACACCAATCTTGTGTTTAATATATAAGGCGTTAAACCGTAAGGAAAAACAACATCACGCAATTAATGAAACAATTTTGACGGCCCTAATTTATTCACCAAAAGTATAAAAACTAAACACGATCGATCCTATATCTACAAAAGTACTGACCTTATTTTCAAGCGCCATAAATCACGCACATCTGTCGTAAAACTAAACTACTTTCGAACTTTATTTGTTACGCATCTGGTAACGCCACACGCTGTCGAAATTAGCATAAAACTAGGAGTTACCTAATTAGAAATGAGAAATATTCAGATTCTCGTTGGCAGCGTTATCTTTACAAGCTGTGTATTAGCTTATTGGGATAAAACCAGTAGTTCTTTGTGAAATCAGTCAAAACAATCATGATTTGCATGCAGTTCTTTATAAAGTCACTGGTCACTGTCTGTATTATTTGCTCACCAAAGATTTTTCAAGAAAAAAACTAAGAAAACCAGCACAGTTACTCTACCGATGTTCTACCGATTACTTTAGAAGTAGGCTGGTATTTCTGAGATACGACTATTGTAACGATCATGTACTAATACTTAAATATTAGCATGCCACTTTTGATGCAGAAAAATCACTTACAAATAAGACCAATTTAAAAACCGATGTGTTTAAAAACTTCAAGAAAGATGGGTTCATCTTCGAGATCGAAACCAACCTGTTTGTTCTTCGCCATCTTCACGTTTGACTCTCAGTGTTTCTTCGATCTTTACGTCTTCACTCTCCTCTTTCACCAAAGCCATCTTTATAGCGGCGTCCCGTGGACCTCGGCCTCTTCCGCAGGAGTTTGTTCTGTTTAAGATCAACAGATGAACATGAACTAAATCTCTGGGTGCGTCTCGATCAGATCTCAAGTTCACTAGATAGTAAACTCATAAGGGGGTCGGTCAGGGCTAGAGTTGATTAACCCAAAAACAATCAAAACTAGCTAATATTCACATCATATAGGAGGTTCGTGTTTGTAATAGGACTGCTGTTTAGTGTTTGCTGCTTTGTATTTTATATCTGACAGACTGCACTTGCAGTCGTTTTCTAGAAGGGTCACGTTTGCGTTTTGTTTGTTGTCGTTGTTTTGAGCAGAAACGCGTTCGATTCAGAAGTTTGCGAAGCATTTGATTCAATTGACTCGGAGCTCCGAAAAGATCCGTTTCTCCATCACTAACGTTAGCAGCTCGGTTAAGACACGGACAGGGCGGCACTGGGAGGATCAAAAGAGTTAGGCAAAGTTGTCTTAAGACAAGAACACACTGGTTTTAGGACAACTTCCAATGCTGACTGCTGTAATGATTCACTACAAAGGGACTGTCTGTAATGCCTCTACGTAAAGCCGTAACGTGTTAACTTTGTTGAACACATCCGTTTCAGTTCTATATACAATTGTTAACGAGTTATTTCGATTTAAACACTTTAAACGATGAAAGCACCTAACGTTACCTGTCTTCATCCGAATCAATCGCGGGAGCGCGGCGCGGACTAGTGACGTCACACCGCCAGACCAAAATAAAAGTCCTGCGATAAAATCAAAATGATCTTACATTTACATCTTTAATTAAAGGTAGTGAAAGTAGTTTCTTCTGAAGTGTTAATGCAATTTACATAAATATTTTAGGAAGTATTATTTGTGCTAAATAATTTACGTAAATGTTTTTAGCTTATACTTTAACCACTTTAAAAGCGACCTTATAGGTATCCTGAGTTTGCTAATTAAATACTTGTAGTAGCATTTTTAGTACACTTTGAAGTCTCAGTTTACTAGTTAAATATACAAATGTTCGAACATTACTTTATACTTTTATACTTTATACTTTTGAATGTCATGGAGAGTGTTACGGAGTCTTGTTAAGATAATGTGCATATTTTAAATTACAGATATATCATTCTTTCAATGGCGCAATTCTTGCAAAACTTGACATTATAGAATAATTTTTTTATTCGATGCGACGCATTAAATCGCTCAAAAGGTTCTCGAACACCTCCTTCTAGGTTTGACTACTTTGTATTTGGTCCGGACTAAAGCGAACTAGGGGACTTCATTTTTGGAGTATTTTACTGTTTAATATTACATCTCGGTATGATAATTTGGAATTGATGAGTAAAAACAAGCTGCGAAAGATGTTTACTCGTGTAAATTAAAGTAGTCAAACCTATTAATTGGAAGGGATGTCCCATTAGTGCTGGCAATAAAGTGTACGTGTATATTAGGCGCCTTAATTTGTCTTTCAGTAAGAAATTAATTAAACTATCATTGTAATACGACTAAACAGATTAGTGCGCAGTTAGACGTAACTTATATACAGCCGTCATTTCTTTTTAAATGACAGTTGAAACACCTTAAAATATGACAATGTGTGCGCCTGCACAGAAATAATCAACAAAACGTTGCTTTTGTACAATAAAGTACCACGGCGCCAAATAAAACCAACCAAACTTTTTTGTTGACTCTCAAAAATGAACCGAAACCCAGTAAATACTAGCACAAATACTAGAACAAATGCATCTTCAGAAAGCTTTAAATTACTATGAAACAAAAGCACTTTTATTATGTAATTCGTAAAAGCGCGGCCGCTAAAGAGATGGAGAATAAGGATGGCGAACTTGCGCAGTACTGAGCGCAAAATAGGATAGGTTAGGTTTAGCCTAAATATTAAAATCAGAGTAAGCAATTTTTCAAAAAACGTTGTATCGCTCGCATCCGGTGTAGACAACACGGCATAACATTGCTTCAGCTGTGATTTCATATCAACATTGGCTTCCAGAAAACGCTTATCCTGCTTTTAAAAGGCACAGTACGGTTTAGTGCTTACTGCTAATGCTAGTTGGTTTGAAAACTTTAGCGCGACTTTCGCATTTTTCTGCTCTTTGTCAGATCTTGTAAACCCAAGTCACAAATTTAATTTGAATTGCTTAAAACAACCGAAATATTATACAACCAGTGTAAAAGTATAAGGTTAGCTGTTTTGCTTTTATTGATATTTTTATGTTTTTATTATAAAACGTAACAATATCGGACAACTTTTAGCAATAAAATTTATGTGTGGGCTACAGCCCAAACGGAATTGGTGTATAGCCTGGATCTCGTATTCCTTTAATGTCTTTAACGGTGTACCTCAAACACGGTGTATTCATGAAAATGATATGCAGTGAAAGTAAAAGTATGCATAGTAAGCTCCATATATGGTGATTTCTGGGAGGAGTCAAAATCTTCCACCAAATCTTCCACCAAAGAGATTTTTGTGCAGGTTCTGCATACGTAAAGTTACATAAATCAGAAAAAACGCATACACAGGATTTCGCGTTTGTCCGTACGTACAACTCTAGAATGAAAGTCTACAGTTATGGTAGTACGGTCTTGTGACGTTTCTCAGTGGGAACAGTTTGGATATCCTTTTGAAGCAGTAATTCGTCCTTGCTCTGATCGCACGTAAACGGTTTCTCTCTCGAGTGGATCTTCAGGTGTTTTTTGAGGTTTCCCTTTTTCGTGAAGCTCTTCCCGCACTGTTGGCAGGTGAAGGGTCTCTCTCCGGTGTGGGTCCTCGTGTGGGCGTCGAGGTGCTGCTTGTGTTTGAAACTCTTTCCACACTGAGGACACGCGTGAGGCTTCTCTCCGCTGTGACTTATCATGTGGTACTTGAGGTTCTGTTTCCGAATGAAGTTCTTTCCGCACAGTTGGCAGGCGTACGGCTTCTCTCCGGTGTGGGTTTTCATGTGGTCTCTAAGGGTCCCTTTTTGAGTAAAGCTCTTGCCACACTGCTGGCAGGTGAAGGGTCTCTCTCCGGTGTGGATCCTCATGTGGTCGTCGAGGTGTTTGTGTTTAAAACTCCTTCCGCACTGAGAGCACGTGTACGGTTTCTCTCCGCTGTGGTCTAACATGTGGTATTTCAGGTTCTGTTTCTGAATGAAGCTCTTTCCGCACAGTTTGCAGGCGAACGGCTTCTCTCCGGTGTGAACTCTCACGTGGTCGACGAGGTGCTGTTTATACGAAAAGCATTTTCCGCACTGAGGACACGCGTGAGGTTTCTCTCCGGTGTGAATCCGTATGTGGCTTTTCAGGATGGTTTTTTGATTGAAGTTCTTTCTTCCGCACAGTATGCATGCGAAAGGTTTCTCTCCGTGTGGATCCTCATGTGGCCTTTAAGGTTTCCTTTTCTGTTGAAGCTCTTCCGCAGTGCTCGCAGGTGAAGGGTCTCTCTCCGGTGTGGATCCTCGCGTGGTCGTCGAGATGCTGCTTGTGTTTGAAACTCTTTCCACACTGAGGACACGCGTACGGTTTTTCTCCGGTGTGAACCCTCATGTGGACTTCAAGGCTTCGTTTTCTGTTGAAACTTTTCCCGCACTGTTGGCAGTTGAAATAACTTCTGTTTGCTGTCTTTTGAGCTCTGTTTCGCAAAGTCTTTTCAGATTTTGAGCAACTAAGCGATTTCTTTCTAGTCATGAAATCACACGACAAATCAAAGTTCTCATGCTGAACATTATCCTCTTGACTCTCCTCTTTCAGTGCCATCAGGTCTAATGCAAAAAAAACCCAAAAAACAAAACAAACCCAGATTAACACCATTTTTAAATGTCACAAAGAACAAACGTAACTTGTGGACTTGAAGACAATTCAACATTTTTGAGCATAGTGACTAAAAGAGGTACCCCCAGACCTCTTGAGATTTACTGTACAGCACTAGAGGATCATAACATTCAATTAGGAATATATATACAGCGGGGGAAATAAGTATTTGACACGTCAGCATTTTATCAGTAAGGGGATTTCTAAGTGGGCTATTGACACAAAATTTCCACCAGTTGTAGCCAACAAGCCAAGTAATGAATTCACATAAAGAAATCAGAGCATTTAATTATATAAGTTGAGCAATAATAAATAAAGTGGAATAACACAGGGAATAAGTATTGAACACACATTATTTAATACTTTGTAGAAGAGCCTTTGTTGGTGATTACAGCTTCTAGACGCCTCTTGTATGGAGAGACCAGTCGTCTGCATTGCTCAGGAGTGATTCTTGCCCATTCTTCCACACAAATGGTCTTTAAATCTTTAAGGTTCCTTGGACCTCTTTTATTAACTTTGATATTCAGTTCTCTCCATAGATTTTCTATGGGATTTAGGTCAGGTGATTGACTGGGCCATTCAAGCAACTTGATTTTCTTTCTTTGAAACCACTTCATTGTTTCCTTGGCCTTGTGTTTGGGGTCATTGTCTTGCTGAAATGTCCACCCTCTTTTCATTTTTAGCTTTCTGGTAGATGGCAGCAGATTTTTCTCCAGAATGTCCCGGTACATTTCTCCATTCATCCTGCCCTCAATAATATGAAGTCTGCCAGTACCTGTTGCTGAAAAGCAACCACAAACCATGATGCTTCCACCCCCAAACTTAACTGTTGGTATGGTGTTCTTGGGGTGGTGGGCAGTGCCATTTCTTCTCCAAACATGGTGTGTAGAATGACTGCCAAAAAGTTTAATCTGACCATACTATAGTCTCCCAATAATCCACAGGCTTCTCCAAATGCTTTGCAAACTTTAACCGAGCCTCAACATGCTTTTTGTTCAGCAATGGAGTCTTGCGTGGTGAGCGTGCATGGATGCCATGGCAGTTTAGTGCATTGCTTATAGTTTTCTTTGAAACAACAGTACCTGCTGATGCAAGGTCTTCCTGAAGTTCTGCCAGAGTGGTTCTTGGCTCTTGGAGAACTCTCCTGATTATTCTTTGGACTCCTCGGACAGGGATCTTACGTGGAGCACCTGATCATGGCCGTTTTATGGTGAACTTGTGCTCTTTCCATTTCCGGATTATGGCCCCCACAGTGCTCACAGGAACATTCAGCATTCTGGAAATGCACCTATAACCATTCCCATCAAAATGCTTTTCAATTATAAGATTGCGAAGATCTTGAGAGAGTTCTTTGATTTTGCCCATCATGAAGTCTTTCCTGTCTGCCTCCTAGACAATGAGAAGCCTTTATAGGCCATCATAAAGCAGCCGATATCAAGTAGTACTGATAGGGGCAGGGTTTCTCTATCAATACTGACGGATTTCAGGTGATCTCCTGGCTTTCTATGCCATTTTGCACCTTGTTATCTTCATGTGTTCAATACTTATTCCCTGTGTCATTCCACTTGATTTATTATTGCTCAACTTATATAATTAAATGCTCTGATTTCTTTATGTGAATTCATTACTTGGCTTGTTGGCTACATCTGGTGGAAATTTTGTGTCAATAGCCCACTTAGAAATCCCCTTACTGATAAAATGCTGACGTGTCAAATACTTATTTCCCCCGCTGTATATCTTAGAGTCTCAGAAACGTAAGATGAGGTTGTGCAATGCTTCGGTGCACCGGTAACCAGTTTAGTTCCATTAAAACCAGTGAAACATGATCTTGTTCCTTTAATTTCAATAATACTCCAGCTGCTGCATTTTGTATCAGTTGCAGCCTAACTACAGAACCCTGAGGTAAACCAGTATAGAAAGCATTACAGTAATCAAGTCGAGAGAAGATACATTTTCTTAGCATTAATAGATTAAAAAAAGACGAATCCTGGCAATATTTCCCAAGTGATAAAAACATGTTTTTAACGTGATTAACGCGAGACTTAAAATTCTGACCACAGTCCAAAATGACACCCAGGTTCTTTACCTCTTACTTGAACACAATTCAGTTTCAGTCCTCTCCTGCTGCGCTTTTTTTACCCACAATTTCAGTTTCATCTTTGTTTAACGTTCTTCCACTTTACAGTGCTGGACAGACAGTTGGACAACTTTTCTATTACAATGGTGTCTCTAGGCTCAACTGAAACGTATAATTGTACGTCATCAGGGTAAAGATGATAATTCGTGCTATTTTTTGGTATTGCGCTACACAATGGAAATATATATAATGAGAATAAAACTGGTCCAAGGATAGAACCTTGGGGAACACCATGATTCTTCGATGTACGGTCACCTATAGTCACTCAAATGTCCAATTTGAAACATTACCAGAGACACCTAGACGTTTTTCCAAGTCTGTTTATCAAAACATGTTGAACGCCGCACTTAGATCCAAAAGGATTCAAACGGGCCTTTATCTGCATTTAATCTCTTTCAACAAAGCCGCTTCCGCGTCACGATCTTTCTAAAAGCGTAAAAATACAGGATATCAGAAATCGGCCTGCAATTGTTTCAAGCGAGAACAGTCCAGGTTCGATGTCTTTAATAATGGCTTCACGAAAGGATTTTTAAAAGCGTTCGGAAAAATGCCCATCTCCGATGAATTGTTTTAAAACGGCGTGAAACGTTTTTAAAAGAGAAGCGTTGGTATAGGGTCGAGAACCGCTGGAGGATGAACGGAACGATTTTTTAGAGTTTGTACAACTTTTCGACCCTATTTCTAATTGCATTTATTTCTTTACAATACCATTCCTTTCTGTAGAGTTTAGTGCGGATCAAATGAGCGAGCTTCGAGAAACCTGTTTGTTCCTCAGCATCTTCACGCTTGACTCTGAACGGTTCCTCACTCTCCTCTTTAATAAACGCCTTCGTCTGTTCCTCGGCGTCTTCACGCTTGACTCTGAACTCTTCTTCGATCTTCAAGTCTTCATGCTCCAGTACAATAAATGCCATCTTTTCAACAGCGCGTCACATAGCTCTGCAAGAGACGAATTGTGATGCAGTTAATGATAGTTATTATTCAAACAATAAACCTAGCTTTTCTTTCCCCTCGTGACACACCAAGCCCAGGTCGATCTTCGTCAGGTTCTCGATGCTGAGATCAAGACTCACCGAATCGCTGTAGTTTTATACTGATCTCAGTAGAACATCATTAGTATGTGAAGTTCGTAAGCAGATGTTCACCAACTCTAATCCAACCAGCAGAACGAAACTCCCAGGAACACCCGGGTGATATGAACAACGACCGGCGATTAAAGTAATATTCCCCAACACCGGCCCCAGAGGCACCCCGACACTCCACAGGTCACACGTCTCCTTTCTCTTGAGTCTTTACTAAAACGATACGTCATACGCATATGCTTATCGAGGCGCCCTTTTTAAAGAAAAAACATTTAATTTTGAATGTATTCTTTTCCCATTAACTGGTTAAATGCACATACAGTTATGCGGAAAGGCCCTAAATCAAACACTACTTTCTAATTGAAACTATCAAATATCCGGTCAGATTTTCGTGATTCGCAGTGGTGTTCATACTTCAATATTTGGGTAATTTTTACAATATTAAGCGCATTTAAGTGCGTTTTACTTTACGCTTTTGCTTTACTTTCTAAGGCTATGTTTTATTTTTATTAATTTGACTGCTGTGCACTTGTAAATAAAAATGGAAAATTCTGTAAAACATAATTACGAAATCATACATACATACATACATACATATATATATATATATATATATATATATATATATATATATATATATATATATATATTATACATAAAGCTATCTTTATTTATACCCAACTGCGGATGTAATATTGCTTAAGTAATGAGGTATTGAGATTGTTGAAGCGTGTCTATTAAATATAACTGCTAATTATATTGTTCGTACTTTTACATTCATTTAAAACCAGCAGTCAGTGAATTTGATTCCGTACCTTCAAATGATGTTTGGATCTGTCTGCCCTTTCCGCTCTTAAATCATTCAAACAAAGAGGTGGCGATGTTTAAGACACCCCAAAACAAGCGTTAATTACTCGCCATCACGCCTCGATCGAGGCACGGAAAGACCGCACGGACGCTTTCTACTGAACGCGAACACTTTAAACATTTTAATAAAAGCATATTGACAGGCGCGCGGCGCGGAGATATGACGTCACACCGCCAGACCAAAAAGTGTTTTTTTTTTTGTTATTTTTGTTGTAGTAGTCGGTTTATTAAACCTTCAAATAACAAGTTCTAAAATATTTTCTTCTTGATGTAAAAAGAAAGGTTTTCAAAAAGGGACGATATTAAATTGGGAAGCAGATAACTGTTGTTTACTTTGGTACCTTAAACCAAAGAAATACACTTTAAAACCATTGATGAGATTTCCCCGAGTAATTAATGACTTAGAATGAGATTTAGTTTTTACGGTAATGTACTTTTTCTGCTTGAAGGATATTGAATGTCGGGAACACCTTTGGTTTAATCGGGTGTCTTTATGCCAAATAAAGAGACGGAATTTTTGTGCAGTATGTTGATTGTACGTTTTAGGATTTGTTGCGTTTAAAAATTATTATAATAAAAAAAAAAAAAGCGTAATATTAACAAAAACATGGCGGATATGCAAGAACCGACGGAATGCATTTCATTAAAGCTCTTGTTAAAGATGCTGCGGCATTGTTAACTAACATAGCAGAGAGAAATAAAAATACAAATACCTTTGAGACCAGAAACTGGTAATTAGTTTATAAAAACAACAAAAAGTTGCTCGAAATGATGGAAGATAATTAAAAATATTTTTGGTTTTAAAATTGTAATTGCCGTTTTTTTCCGCGAGAGCTTATTGGCTGATTTCGGACTCGACGTATGACGTAAGCTACGTTCTACGCCAGAATGAAAAAAAAAAAGGAACCGATGACGTCTAGTGAGTGACGCTAATAATCAATAATTGAAAAAAAAAAACGTGTTACGTTGTTATTATTATTATTCAGTTTTTTTAAAAAGCTGACACTGTTAGAAGTTAGAGGTAGACACCTGCATCTCACAGACATCTCTTTTTGTCTCAACATAAATGGGTTATTTTTTAATTATCTAAATAATTAAACTAACGTGTGGCACTTCGTCGCAGATAACAGAATTGGAAATATTTGATTGACCTTTGCCAAGTTGCGTTAACTTGTGAATAAACTACACAATAACAAATATCTTATATATTTTTTATATATTTTTTTCATTCATTTTGCCTGTTTTTAGCGTTTTTGCCAAGCATTAATCATATATATATATATATATATATATATATATATATATATATGTGTGTGTGTGTGTGTGTGTGTGTGTGTGTGTGTGTGTGTGTGTGTGTGTGTGTGTGTGTGTGTGTTCAAACTAGTTGCTCATATAAAAGCATCACCAATATCCTTATAGGAGACAGGTTTATTAATGTTCTTCACAGTCATGGACCTTTGATAAAATTCACAGCAAGTAAAGCTAAAATTAGTGTATTCAGATGGAATAAGCTTTAGATCATAAATGTAAATAATAAAGTAAATCTGGTGGTTTTTGTTTAAAAAGACTTTTATTTTGCTCCGGCGGTGTGACGTAATAAGTCCGCGTCTGTGATTCTTCTCAAGAGAAAGGTGTGGGCTTTTAATCATTTCAATAGTTTAAGTCCGCGCATCTCGTTTAAAGAATTGTATATAGAGCCGTGAAATGAATTATGATATGAAAAAGATATTTCAAGAATAAAAGAGCTTCCGTCAGTAGTGAAGGAGAAACGAAGCTTTTTGGAACCGAGTCATTTGAATCAATTGCTTCATAAAAAACACTGTTTTGATTCACTGGAAACAGCGCGCGCTAATTATAACAGTATTAATGTAAACAAACACTGACGTGAAATTAATTTGACAAAACAACTACAACTATTTATATGTCTATGTAATAAATCAGAAAACTAATCTTAATAGAAATGTGAACATTTTATATAGACTGTCGTTTTATTCATTTAAGAGCTGCATTTGTGTGTGTGTCTGTGTGTGTGTGTCTGTGTGTGTGTGTGTGTGTGTGTGAGTGTGTGTGTGTGTGTGTGTGTGTGTGTGTGTGTGTGTGTGTGTGTCTGTGAGTGTGTGTGTGTGTGTGTCTGTGTGTGTGTGTGTGTGTGTGTGTGTGTGTGTGTGAGTGTGCGCGCGATTTAAGGCTATTTTGTCTTTGACTACTTAGGAGTTTGATTGACACACACTGCGAGATTCAGTTTGTGGTTTTTCTTTCTGTTAGTTATTGCTTATATATTATTAATTCTATCTTAAACAGGACAAAGTGTAGAAACACAGAATAAAGCGACTGAGATCCACGTGACACACACTTATAAAGATGGCGTTTATTAAAGAGGAGAGTGAAGACGTGAAGATTGAAGAAACATTCAGAGCTGAATGTGAAGATGCTGAGAAACAAACAGGTTGGGTTTCATTTTTAAAAAGATCAAAGACATCATTGTGCCCCAAAGAAAAGATCTTTTGTGATTTTCATCGGCTGTGAATGAACCTTCGGGAGTTGATCGAGGATGAGTTCCTCCTGAAGTCATGCAGCAGTAGTGTGTGGGATCGTCTTCACATGAACCTCATGGAAATCATTTTTTTTTTTTTATGTCTTTACATTGTTTGAGTATTAGATATGATGTAAAGATGTTAAAAATTAGGCCCGATTCGATTGCTTTTTCATCTGAATGGTCTAAAACAGTTTGCATAAGTAAACTGCCTAAGCAAAACATGAGCAAATGGTAATGTTAACTCTATGATGGTTGCACTATATAAAATAATAACAGTTAATTCACAAATCACTTGGGTACTGGTCCATATGGATCTTGGATCATCTACGATACCTGTATTCAACATTAACAATATGGAGGAAAGAGAGAAAAAGTGTCAAGTTGAACGATGTTCTGGGATTCTCCAAAGATATTTGCTTCTTATGTGCATCACACTGCTAGGATTAAGGCTCGTACACAATGGGATGATTATCGCAATCGAACATTGCTGACGTTTATCGCCTCGTGACTAAACTAGTGAGTTCTGAATTAAACTGATGTTAATTTGTATTTGTCTCTTTTTACCTCAGACTTGATAGCACTGAAAGAAGAGAGTCAAGAACCTCAAGAGAAGGATCGAAATGAAAAACAGCATGATCTCAAAACGGAAGAAGAATCGATTAGTTGCTCACCAACTGGAAAGACTTCCTCACCAAACAAAGCTCAAACTACACCAAGTACAAACCTTCATTGCTACAGTAGAGTTCAGAGTTACGCCTGCGAAAAATGTGGACAAATTTTCAATCAGAAAGGAAGCCTTGCAATGCACATGAAATTTCACCTTGAAAAGAAACCTTCAATATGCCCTCAGTGTGGAAAGAGTTTTACAAGGAAACAATATCTTAATGTCCATATGAGAGTTCACACTAAAGAGAGACCTTGCACCTGCAAACTGTGTGGGAAGAGTTTCTCGAAAGAATATTTTAAGGTTCACATGAAAATTCACACTGAAAAGAAACCTTCAATATGCTCTCAGTGTGGAAAGAGTTTTACAGAGAAAAAAATCCTTAAAACCCACATGAGGATTCACACGGGAGAGAGACCTTTTACCTGCAAACTGTGTGGGAAGAGTTTCTCACGTAAAGACAGCCTTAAGATTCACACGAGGATTCACACGGGAGAGAGACCTTTCACATGTGTTCAGTGTGGAAAGAGTTTTAAACAGAAAAGTCACCTTATTAGCCACCTAATAGTTCACACTGAAGAGAACCTCTCAGTGTAGGGTTGTGATGGTGAGGAGATTTTCCAAACTGCCCAGGACACCTCCATCGCCCAAGCCATCCTCTCTCGATGTGAAGGAGCATTGGATCTACTCCGAGCTCCTTCAGGATGAGCTCCTCACCCTATCTCTAAGGGAGCGCCCAGCCACCCTACAGAGGGAACTCATTTTGGTCGCTTGTATCCGGGATCTCATCCTTTCGGTCATGACCCAAAGCTCATGACCATAGGTGAGAGTAGGAACGAAGATCGACCAGTAAATCGAGAGCTTCACCTTGTGGCTCAGCTCCTTCTTCACCTTGACAGACCAGTACAGAGACCACATTACTGCAGAAGCTCCTTTACTGCGTTCCATCCTTCCCTCACTCGTGAACAAGACCCCAAGATACTTAAACTCCTCCACCTGAGGCAGGAACTCCTCATCAACCTGAAGGGGGCAGGCCAACCTTGTCCGACTGAGAACCATGGCCTCAGACTTAGAGGTGCTGATTCTCATCCCAGCCACTTCACAGTCGGCTGCAAACCGCCCCAATCACTAGAGGCGCTTCCAAGGAGCAGACACTAGAATGGTTCTCGGCCGTGATCCGTGGAAAACAGGAATGGAAACAGGACCGCATGATCCAACCTTTGCAACTAGCTTGTAGAATTCACTGGTGAAGGAGTAGAAAGGAAAGTCCCTCCATCACTTCTGTTAAGGTCTTGGATTCTGTTACGGGACATGGTTATAGGAAGTAGCACTCAACGAAGGAGTAAAGATTCTTTTGATTGCAAAATATATGGCTTCAACACACATATTCCACTAAAATAACATTAATCCAAGACAAAGACCACTGGTAAAGAGAATGCATATAAATCCAATCAGGGAAACTAAGACACTTGGACAACACGACTGGGCACAAATGAACTGGTAATGACAAATGAGGACAGGAACAACCAAATAAAGAACTCCAAAAATACCTAATCGTTCTTTTGAGTAGCCAGTAGTTCTGGCACAATACATGTATTCATACTGAACCGTCATGGTAAAGTCATCTCAGTTCAGTGCATGCAGCCTTACAACGAATACAAGCAATTCCCTCCAATCCAGAAGGGGGCGCCCACAGAAATGATTCTGACACGTCTCTCACATAAACTGACAAAGGACTATACTTTAAAGACTTATGCACTCAACAGTGTGCAAAATGGAGCTTTGTGCACATGTATGTCATAAATGTCGTCACTTTTAGGATTATAAATCAGCAATTGTTTTGCTGCACATGTGTCTGTGATCGGTAGGTTTAGGGATAGGGGTCGGGTTAGGGGATATACAGTACAGAAAATACTTTTAACCTGCTAGAAAATTAAGGGAAGTCTATGCAATGTCCTCACTAAGATGTGTGTTTGTATGCGTGTGTGTGTGTGCCGATGCGGTAATTTTATGTAAAAATTAATTTTGCTTACTCATTCATAGAAAACAAATATTATATATATATATATATATATATATATATATATATATATATATATTACTATTCAGTGATTCTCATCTAGAAACAAAATAACCATGATCAGTAGACAGAGAGTTGGTTTTACCTCCAGACCCACCAGAAGTGGCAAGATGAGAAATCTGACCTCCAGGTTGGCGCCATCGTCCTTATCGTTGATCCGCAGCTGTCCAGAGTGCTCCAGCCAGTAGACCATGTGTCGAAGGTATTCCCCGGAGCAGACAGCAGAGTAAGAACAGCCCAAATTCACTTTAAAAGGAAGAGAGCCACTCACATTCACACAAGGAGAAGGCCAATGAGAAAGTAAAACGTCTGCATTTTCCGTTTCTCAACTGAAGAGACCTACTGGGGCTTCACTTCACTTATGTTTTCTGCATAGTGATGAATCGGTGAAACTTTCATTCATTTACATTAATGTGTAGTTATGAGCAACAACCAAGGAAAAGTACTCCCTAGCTGTGTCTCATTTACAAGGCTGCGTCATCCGGAGGTCGACGCTTCTGTAGATGTCCTCAACCTAGAATTAAACGAGACAGCCTTCGTAGGACGGACGGAAAAAGGAAACAGGAAGTATTGCGTTAACAGAAAAAAGAAGGAAGATGCTAAAAAATTTTTTTTGCTATGTTATTTAAAGTAACGTATACCACATCTGCTTGTGTTTACATCCGCCGGCACCGGTATTATTTAAATTATGACGGCTGTTTCACGGCTACGCAAAGAATCATGGGTTATCTCTAGCAGCGAAAGGATGCAGCTCATGCATTTTTCAAATACCCGTGAAAGAAGGACGCATTCGAAGGTCGCATTCGGAGTGTCCTACTAGCTTTTCTGAAATGAGACATCCTCAGTGACGTATGCAGCCCGTAGAGGGCGCAGCCTTCTAAATGAGACACAGCTACTCAAAAACGATTACGTAATTGTAAATGATTAGATAATTAAAACAGTAAAAATGCTTTTCATTTTACAAAGTGATACATTTGGTGCTATATGTATTTATCTTTATTTTTGTAATAGAAATATCAATTTGATAAGCATGTACTTTGCACCAATAGAAAGAGGGAAAATTAGGCTCGTATTTGACCATGAAAAAAACGTTAAATATATTTTTAAATGAACAAAGCTATAGTGAAATTTATTATTGTGATTGCATTTATTTGGAAAATTACCAGCTTCTCACCGTAACCTCGGCACTGCCCAAACAGGTTCTACAACCCTGCTGAAGAAATGAAAGTTAAAAACAGACGTGTGATGTTTACAGTTGATCGTGAGAATTATTTTCTCCATTTTAAAAACCTGCTCATCAATCTGTTTTATTTGCTGATGTGAGACAACACATGAACATAAAGAGAAAGCAAAGACGTTTTGAGAAGTTGTCTAGAACCTGAACGTTTTGATCAAAGCAAGTCTTCAGCTGTGGAGCAGAAAGACACTTCCTTATTCATGTAAGTAAAGATTAAATACTGTCTTAATCATGAAACATGATCAAATATGAATAAACAGGATTTATAAGACTGTAAGATGTTTCTTTTTTAACTTTTATATAAATGTGTGTAAAAAGTGTAAATAAAAGTATCATCTCTCAGATTCACTTCTACTTTTATTAATAGATAAACCCATGTAAAACTGGACTCTTCTTAGTTTGTGACAATGTATAATTGTTAATTATTTAATGGAAATTTCATTTAAATACAGCAAAGCTAACAGCCATCAAACATTGATTGAGATTTTTTGTATTTATTTTATTATTTAATGACTCAGTGATCAAGCTGACACATAACATGTGTTGTATTACAAATTTATAAAAGGTTAAACACAGACTCCAATATAACAGTATATGCTAAATGTGTGCCCTAGCAACTACACAGCAACAGCCTGGCAACCACCCTGTGTACCCTAGTAACTGCACAAAAACAGCCTACCAACCACCCAGAACATCCTAGACATTACATAATAACAACCTAGAAACCACACTGAGTGTCTTAGCAACTGCATAGCAACAGTTTGCTGATTGACTCTGTCTGTTTTCTAGTGTTGATCATGGAGGAGAATCCAGGATTACAGCAGGATTGAAGAAATGTATGTCTACACACACACACACACACACACACGTTGGGTTTCCATGTTTCATAGGTGTAATGGTTTTTATACTGTACAGACTGTATGTGTTATTGTTCTACACCCCAGTGTCAAAATTTACCGGTATTCCTATCCTTGCTGGGCCATTTGGTTCCTACAACATAATAAATACCAGGTGCACACACACTCTTATTCACAGACACACACACAGCTGTAGCGATTGTTGTGTTTTTAATGTCTCTGTTTTTGTGTTCAAGGGTCAGTTTTTTCACACTGGATCCAAACACAGCACACACTCGTCTCATTCTGTCTGAGGAGAACAGAGAAGTCACAAATCATTTTGAGTTTCAAAGGTACCGTAATCATCCAGACAGATTTGATGTGTATCGTCAGGTGTTGTGTGGAGAGAGTGTGTGTGGACGCTGTTACTGGGAGACTGAGTGGAGTGGACGTGTGTTTATATCAGTGTCATATAAGAACATCAGCAGGAAGGGACTGGGTAAAGAGTGTTTGTTTGGAGCTAATGATCAGTCCTGGACTTTGTTCTGCTATCCTGAGAGATACTTATTTAGACACAATAAGATAGTGACTCATCTCCCTGTGAAGCCCATCATCATCATCAGAAGAAGAACAGGAAAGTATGATAATGATATCTACAGAGTAGGAGTGTATGTGGATGAGAGCGCAGGAACTCTGTCCTTCTTCAGCGTCTCTGACACAATGAGACTCATCCACACAGTCCAGACCACATTCACTCAGACACTCTGTCCTGGGTATTGGGTCTATTTTGGATCAACAGTGAAACTGTGTTGATGAATCAGAAGAGACTGATGAGATTCTACCCATAATGCTTTGAGCTGCATGATGAATCGGTAACGGTGATGTAAGGACGTGAACCAAAACCTTTAAATGCAATAAGACTAATCTAAGAAGGGATATTCAAAGGAACAAAATGACTTCAAAAGGAAAGTAAACAACAACACCCATCTTTGTCTGGTCTGAGTATATAAGGAAAGTGACAAAACACAGCAAGGCGCGATTCTGTAGCCAGATCGGCCCGTAGTGTGGTGTGTGTCCTCATACACTACACTATGTACTTTTTAAAGACCAGGTATACTGACCTTTTAAGTTTGTTTTATTTTGTTTTGTGTTATTTTTGTACTGCTGATCAGTTGTGCAAATGTTTATAAATTATACCAATATGGAAATACCATATTGCCTGGCAAAATAAATTCTGAACAAATAAAGCTGAAATGTTTATTATCTTTATATTCATAGAAGAAACTGAGATGAAATAAAATAGGATTCAATTGAATAAATCAAATTGTTAAATTTAAACCATTTTGATTTGATTTGAGTTTGAAAAATCTTTACAATTCTTTAATTTCAAGAATCATCATACCTGAGTTTGTCTCTGATTGAAAATATCACAAAAGTTTATCATGAAATGAATCACAGACTAGATATAAAGCTCATTTCTATTAATATTTTAGTCTTTTGGTTGCTCTGTGGTTCATCAATCAATCAATCAATCAATCATTTTTATTTATATAGCGCTTTTAACAACACAGGTTGCATCAAAGCACTGTACAGTATAATGACAGGGATGTATAATGACGAAAGTGACCAATTTCTTATTAAATGCAGAGACGGTCTCTGTAGTCAATTCAACGATAGTCACTAGAAGTTAAGTGTCCCCAACCAAACAAGCCAGAGGCGACAGCGGCAAGGAAACAAAACCCCATGCATACAGAATGGAGAAAAAAAACCTTGGGAGAAACCAGACTCAGTTGGGGTCAGTCCTCCTCTGACCGGACGCCCAGCACTTAACTTCCAGTTCAATTTTAAACGCAACTGTGTCAGGTAGTGTAAATGACTTAGTGTGCGTGTGTGTGTGTGTGCATCAGGATCTGGTGATCTGTCGACGGGCGCATCTAGGTGTTCTGGTCTCTGATGAACATAATCTCTGGGTGCTGATCCACCATCTAGTCTGGATACAAACTGTGAAAACAGATTGAGAAAGAAACAGGACTAATATTAGCGTAGATGCCATTCTTTTTACGATGTCACAAGTACATCGTATTGTAGGAGTAGTGTTCCCGGTTCCAGCAAATCTAAGTAATGCAGCCTAAAAATCCTTTAACGGATTTGAATAATAAAAGGTGTGTTGGTGTGTTATGTGTAGGCTAAGTTAAAAAGATGTGTCTTTAATCTAGATTTAAACTGGCAGAGTGTGTCTGCTTCCCGAACACAGTTAGGAGATTGTTCCAGAGTTTAGGTGCTAGATAGGAAAATGATCTGCCGCCCGCAGTTGATTTTGATATTCTAGGTATTATCAAATGGCCAGAGTTTTGAGAACGCAGCGGACGTGCAGGACTATAATGTGATAAGAGCTCGCTCAAGTATTGAGAGCTAAACCATTCAGGGCTTTATAGGTAATTAATAAGATTTTAAAATCTATTCGATGTTTGATAGGAGCCAGTGCAGTGTTGACAGAACCGGGCTAATATGATCATACTTCCTAGTTCTAGTAAGGACTCTGGCTGCTGCGTTTTGGACTAGCTGAAGTTTGTTTATTAAGCGTGCAGAACAACCACCCAATAAAGCATTACAATAATCTAACCTTGAGGTCATAAACGCATGAATTAATATCTCTGCATTAGAGGTTGAAAGCATAGGTCGTAATTTAGATATATTTTTAAGATGGAAAAACGCAGTTTTACAGATGCTAGAAACATGATTTTCAAAGGAAAGATTGCGGTCAAACAGCACACCTAGGTTCCTAACTGATGATGAAGAATTAACAGAGCAGCCATCAAGTGATAGGCTGTGTTCTAGATTATTATATGTGGGGTTTTTAGGTCCAATTATTAGCACCTCTGTTTTTTCAGAATTTAACATTAAGAAGTTACTCATCATCCAGCTTTTTATATCGACTATGCATTCTGTTAGATTCTCAATTTGGTGTGTATCACCAGGCTGCGCTGAAATATAGAGCTGAGTATCATCAGCATAGCAGTGAAAGCTAACACCATGACTCCTGATAATATCTCCCAGAGGTAACATGTACAGGTTGAAAAGTAACGGTCCTAGCACTGAGCCTTGAGGAACTCCATATTTCACTTTTGATCGATATGATACCTCCTCATTTAATGCTACAAACTGATAGCGGTCAGATAGATATGATGTAAGCCATGCTAAGTCGCTTCCTCTAATGCCAACATAGTTTTCTAGTCTATCCAAGAGAATGTTGTGATCGATAGTATCGAATGCTGCGCTAAGATCTAATAGTCTTCATCACATACTTTATATTCTTTACATTTACGTTCTAAAGTATTTCCGCTGTTTTTTGGCGAAAAAGACTTTTATCAAAGTCCGTTTTATTATAAGCCACTAAAAAACAGTGTGAACTATTTACAAATGTAGAAAAGAAGAAGAAGGGAAAAAAAGAACTGAGAGAAGCGCCGAAGTAAAGAAATAAATATAGCAAAAACCCAAACTAAGTTACCCAATAACCCTGTAAACTAACCAAAGAAAAATGTGAAAAACAAACCGAAAGCTTTAGCGCGTGCTGCGCCGTAACTAGCCGTAAAAAACTAAAGTACAAAAAGGCTCTCACGTCTTACCTGGTGTGTCTAACAGTGAATAACTACGGGAGAAGTGTGTGTCGTACGACCTACTAACCTGTTCTCTTTTCCCCAAGAAAAGAACAGTTAACTCTAAACAACACTGTCAGCTAAATGCTGGATCTGAACGAGTTAGACACATCGAGATTTACAAGATGGCGCCGTTGAGTTCGGCTGCCGTCACGACCGCTCCGGCAAAACTTTTTGTTTTTCTGTTAATTATTAGTATTTTGGATAGTCTGCGCGGTTTTCTTTATATAAGATGGCTACCACTAAATATGACTGAGCCACTCTTATATCTATTGGTGTACAATGCACCCAACTTTCGCCGTTTTTAAACCCGGACCCATGTTGGCCGAGTGAGATCCTGTCAAAGACAAAAGGACGCACCCCGCACCGGCGTCCACGAGGGAAACAAGCCGGCGTCAGGAACAGGTTGAGGGCACGCTCACACCGCGCTCCCCTACCTAGTGTCCTGTTAGCCAACGTCCAGTCTCTGGAAAACAAGCTTGATGACCTCAGGGCAAGGATCAAGTTCCAGAGAGACATTCGGGACTGCAACCTCCTCTGCTTCACCGAGACATGGCTGAACCCAGCGGTACCGGACCACGCCATACAACCGGCCAAGTTTTTCTCCGTTTACCGCATGGACAGAACAATGGAGTCAGGGAAGACACGGGGAGGTGGAATGTGTCTGATGGTGAACAACCGCTGGTGCGACAGCGCGAGCGTTGTTCCTCTCTCACGCTCCTGCACACCAAACCTGGAACTTCTGACCATCAAATGTCGCCCTTTCTATCTTCCACGGGAATTCAGCTCGGTCATAGTCAGCGCCGTTTATATTCCACCTCAAGCGGACACGGACGCTGCAATATGGGACTCACAACACACCAGTCACATCACCGGGACGCCGCACTCATTGTGCTGGGGGATTTTAACAGTGCAAACCTCAAGCGCGCACTGCCGAACTTTCACCAGCACATCACCTGCCCCACCAGGGGCGAAAGGACACTGGATCACTGCTACACACCCTTCAGAGACAGCTACCAGGCAAAATCATGCCCACCGTTTGGTAAATCGGACCATGCCGCCATTTTCCTCGGACCTGTTTACAAACAGAGGCTGAAACAGGAAGCCCCGGTACAGAGGGAGGTGTCACGCTGGTCTGACCATTTGGTGGCCGCCCTGCAGGACACTTTGGATGACGCAGACTGGGCCATGTTCAGGTGTAGCTCCGAGGACGTCAACGTGTTCACGGAAGCGGTGGTGGGATTCATCGGGAAACTAGCGGATGACACGGTAGAGAAAACCGTCATCAGGACGTTTCCCAACCAGAAGCTGTGGGTAGACAAAATTTTCCGCGACTCTCTGAGATCCCGCTCCGCAGCCTATAATACGGGGATAGTCCCCGGGGATATGTCTAAATACAAGGCTGCGTCGTACAGCGTGCGCAGAGCGGTAAAGGAGGCAAAGAGGCGCTACGGGAGGAAACTAGAGTCACAGTTTCAACACAGTGACTCTAGGAGCCTTTGGCAGGGACTGAGAAACATCACGGACTATAAAACGGCAACCTCCAGAGTGGAGAGCGCAGATGCTTCTCTGGCAGACGAGCTAAACACCTTTTATGCTCGTTTCGAGGCTGCAGCTAATCACGCTAATTACGCTAGCGCCGCTAGCGGCATGATGAACAGCATGCACGCCGAGAGAGCCGGAGAGGAAATCGCGTTCACCATTTCGGAGCACAACGTAAGGAGGGCATTCAGGAGACTGAACACCAGGAAGGCAGCAGGACCTGACGGCATCACAGGTCGGGTTCTGAGAGCCTGTGCTGACCAGCTAGCACCGGTGTTCACTGAGATATTTAATCTCTCCCTGAAACAGTCTATAGTCCCCTCGTGTTTGAAAGAGTCCATCATTGTTCCTGTGCCGAAGAAACCTCAACCATCTTGCCTAAATGATTACCGCCCTGTAGCTCTGAAGTCTGTAGTGATGAAGTGCTTCGAGAGACTCATCAGAGACTTCATCACCGCATCACTACCGGACACACTGAACCCACTTCAGTTTGCTTACCGCCAAAACCTGTCTACGGAGGATGCCATCACACACCTCCTCCACACAAACACAAGCCACCTGGATTTTAGGAAAGGGAACTATGTGAAAATGCTGTTCGTGGACTAGTTCAGCGTTCAACACCATAGTTCCCTCCACGCTCACCTCGAAGTTGGAGGTCCTGGGACTCAGCCCATCCCTGCGTCACTGGATCACCAATTCCCTAACTGACAGACCACAAGCCGTATGGATGGGAAAATACACCTCATCCTCCCTCACTCTCAGCACTGGAGCCCCTCAGGGTTGTGTTCTGAGCCCCCTGCTGTACTCGCTGTACACACATGACTGTTTGGCCACTACAAACTCCACCACCATCATTAAATTTGCTGACGACACTGTCGTGGTGGGCCTGATCTCCAACAACGATGAGATGGCCTACCTTCAGGAGATCAACAACCTGGAGAGATGGTGTCAGGAGAACAATCTGCTCCTGAACGTCAGCAAAACAAAGGGGTTAATAGTGGACTTCAGCACGAAGCAGGTGCGCTCTTACCATCCCATCAAGATCGACGGGACCCCAGTGGAGAGAGTGGACAGTTTCCGGTACCTGGGTGTTCATATCACGCAGGACCTTTCTTGGTCCTGTCACATCAACACCCTGGTGAAGAAGGCCCGGCAGCGTCTATACCATCTGAGGCGCTTAAGGGACTTCAGACTCCCATCTCAGGTGCTCAGGAACTTTTACACCTGCACCATCGAGAGTGTCCTGACGGGAAACATCACCTCTTTATTTTTTATACCTTACTTTGCACACTTCTTTTTATACATATTTTTTTATTTTTATATTTATATATATTTATATTCTGTTTTCCATTTTGATGCTGGACGGTTGTAAAGAGCATTTCACTGCATGTCGTACCATGTATGTATGTGTATGTGACAAATAAAATTTGAATTTGAATTTGAATTTGAATTTGAGTAGCGCACACAAAACAGAAACAATCAACTAAACAAGAAAACACTTGTGTACACACTGAGCTGCTGAACGCTCTTTATTTTATTATTATTATTTTTATTTTACATTTTTATGCCAACTGGGTAAAATATAATAAACTTGTTTTCCCTTGTAGTTACTAAAAAATCATCCCATGGCCAATTTAATGTGGGCTACATTAATTATTTAAAAGTTTTGTAAATTATTTATAAATTCACTAATGTATCAATATAATATATTTCATATTAGTTTTAAATATGAATTTCAAAGTAAAGCACATCCTAAATGTATTCTAATATGAAGTATGAACTATCATAGTAACTGGAGTCCTGCTAGAAGAGACCCAGGCTTGGAATCACAGACTATGAGAGATTTGATTTTGAGTTGGAATCACTGTCACGTCACAAAAAGTGAGTTTTGGTTGAAAAGTCAATAGTGGAATAGTGTTTACATGAGATGCAAACATTTTCAGACGATGCAGTTTAGTGCACGGGTTCATCCGTTTTAATAAAATGAACCAATTTAAAAGAATAATTCATATGGATACTGCATTTCAGTGGTTTTCACTTATAAAACAGTTACAGAAAGGATATCCCACCTTCCTTTTATGGCGGATGTTGCTTTCATCTTTCACAATGAATTCCCTTCTTCCACCAATCCGTTGTCCTGTCTGGCTTTTGAACTTCTTCAAGGCTTTCCTGCAGACAAATCTCAGTTTCCTGGCCAGAGCTTCCAGCAATGCCATCCTGGACCATGTCCACTTGACGTAAACGTTATCCTTGACTGAATCTGCGATATTGAAAGATTTATGTGAAAACATTTTAAAATGATTTGAAATGACATGAATTGTATTTTATTACACCTACCTGTATATAAAAGTCATCCGATTTTGTCTTGGTCTTGTAAAATATTGATCCTGACCTGCATGATCTTGTCACTTTTTCATTGTGTGCTCTTTGCTGACATATCCTACCAAAGTACCAAAAACAAATTAATAAATTAATTAATGACTTAAATAAAAAGTACAGCAACACATATAATTTTGATTTGAATCAGATTTAAAAAAAGGGTGTCTTAAGGGTGTGTATATTTATCATTGGTATCCATCTTTGCTTCCTCAGTTTCATTTTTTCTTTACATATTCCGCATTTCTTTGTTGAAGGCATTAGCCTGTTTTTTTGAAGCCATTTAGTTATTTTTCTGTTTCCTTTTATGCCCTTGTTCTGACAAAGCGTTAAAATCTTTCTTGCAAGTCTCATTGTTGGACTGTAGCTTCTCCTAAAACGTCATACGAATCAGAAGAAACCGGTCGAACCCTTCAGAAGACATCTTTTCCTCACATGATTTGTTATAAAATGTACCTTTTTTAATAAAAAAAAACAACAACAATAACTCGAACTATAGAATAATATAGATATCGTGCGATTCGTGATTGGCTGTCACATCTCTGGACTCTTTTGTTATTGTTTTTGTCTCATGTCATGTGCTCCTTTAGTTCGTGTTAATTGTATTATTGTCTGCAGCCGTGTCTCGTTAGTTTAGTCAATTACGTTGTATATTTAAGTCCTGTGTGTTTGTCTTCAGTTTGTTCAATTGTCGAGGTTATTTGGTTTATGTCCTGTCTGCTTGCCTGTAATTATTATTATTTTGCCCGTTTGGCATTAAATCTGTTTAAGTTTATCTTACGTGACTTGTGCTTAGTCTCGCGAAAGCGCAAACGTGACATTGGCAAGGCAATAATGTTTTTTTTTTTTTTTTTAAAAACTGGTTAAATATTTTAATTACACACTCATAATTTAATCAATGAATGTAATTATTTGGCCGGGTTGAATTCGGGGGATCCCTTTTGTTAACAAAAAAGACAGAAAGAAAAACATATCCCCTCTGTAAAACCACCATCCCTCTTCCCGCCCCTTTTTATATGAATAATGTTGTGTGTCGCGTAAAACCTTTAGTGCAAATTAAATAGTAATATTCTGTACATATAATTTTTTATCCAAATAACAATGATTGGCCAATCAGAGCTCAGTATTAACGAGCTTTACACGTCTTGAGTCTAAAAGCATTTGTTGCATAAATTGCATGAACCCTGTTAGAATACAATAATTCAAATAACAAACGAATAAGTTCCATGTTTTCTTTATTTTTGTATCTTGTTGAATCAGCACGTGCGCGTGATCGTAAATGTTCATTTTATATAGCAGTTCAACACAAGTTTATTGAGTGAGTTACATGGTATTTTTTTCTGTTTTACTAATGAAATGGATTAAAACAAAGCCAGAGCAGAGCTGATGAGCATCTCGGAGCAACACTTCTGTGTTTTGTTTTTGAATCAATCTGTTTTTGATCGAACCTAGTGAGCCAATTGTGATTTATTGATTTGATCCTAAATGAATCAGCCATTTTGAAATAATCGTTTGATTCATTTGAACAGACACGTGCTGCCATCTACTGGTTGTTTTAGTGTCATGTTTATGTACCTATGACCAATCTAAACCAGCACCAAAACACAGTCATTAAATATTGAATTATTTTTGTTAATGTTAGTGTTGTTAGTGTTTTGACACACACTTTGCTTTAGCCTACATTGTAAGGACCAAGTATTCCCACAAAAAAACAAATAAATGATTAGCTAATTAAACTACCACTTTTAGCTGTGTACTGTGTGACAGAACAGAGGATGACTCCAGTTACACCAGAGGCGGGGGATTGTGTATTCATATTAACAATGCTTGGTGCACAATCTCTGTTATCGTTGGGAGACACTGCTCAGCTAACAAAGAGTTTCTCATGGTTAAAAGTAGACCGTTTTATCTGCCACGGGAGTTCACATCCACCGTCATAACTGCTGCTTATATTCCTCCCAATGCTAATGCCAAGCTTGCTATGAACGAACTTCATGCAGCCATCAGTAAATAACAGTCTGCTCACCCAGAGGCTGCATTTATTGTTGCAGGGGATTTTAATCACTCTAACTTGAAGGCAGTACTCCCTAAATTTCATCAAAACATTTTCTGTCACACCAGAGGAAACAAAACTTTGGACCATGTATACACAAACATGGCTGAAGCCTATGCTGTGACCCCCCTCCCCCATCTAAGACAATCAGATCACCTTTCTTTGTTCCTCACCCCCAAATACTCCCCCCTCATCAACTGAGTGAAGCCATCAGTGAGGACCATCAAAGTCTGGCCAGCGGGGGCTGACTCCACACTCCAGGACAGGTTTCAATACACAGACTGGAGTATGTTTGCTTCCCAGGCTACCTGTGGCTCCCATACGGATATAGATCACTACACTACCTGTGTTCTGGGTTACATCAACACCTCCATAGACAGTGTTACTACCCAGAAACAGATCACCACATACCCAAATCAGAAGCCATGGATGAACAAGGAGGTGCGCTTTCTGTGGAAAGCACGCAACACTGCCTTCAGATCAGGTGACGCACAGGCCTACAGCACTTCCAGGGCAAATCTGAAGAGGGGCATCAAAAAAGGCCAAGTACTGCTACAAGCTGAAGCTAGAGGAGCACTTTTCCAACTCTGACCCTCGACGCATGGGGCAGGGCATCCAGGCCATCAGTGATTAAACCCAACCACTCCACCCCCACAGCACCTAATGTCTTCTTCCTGAACGAGCTTAATGACTTTTATGCTTGCTTTGAGAGAGATAATAATGAAACGGTCACCAAGATCACCCCCTCAACCGACCCACCCATCACACTCACCTCCTCAGAGGTTTACACTGCACTGAGCCGGATTAACGCGAGCAAGGCTGCTGGACCATACGGTATCCCTGAACACGTACTATGGGCATGTGCAGAGCTGCTCGCTGGGGTATTCACAGACATTTTCAACATGTCCCTTGCCCAAGCAGCTGTGCCAACATGCCTAAAATCCACCTCCATCGAGCCAGTGCCGAAAATCTCAAACCCAGTGTGCCTAAACGACTACTGCCCTGTAGCACTCACACCCATCGTTATGAAGTGCTTTGAGCGACTAGTCCTGTCACATCTCAAGGACTCTCTTCCTTCCACACTGAACCAACACCAGTTTGCCTATCAAGGCAATAGGAGCACTGAGGATGCAGTCTCCATCGCACTGCACTCCGCACTCACAGACTTGGGACGATAAAAATACTTATGCACGGATGCTGTTTGTTGACTTCAGCTCAGCATTCAACACTGTCATACACTCTAAGTTAATCACCAAACTCAGAGATCTTGACATTAACACCTCACTGTGTAACTGGGTTATGGACTTCCTAACCAACAGACCTCAGCATGTTAGGTCAGGCCACATCTGCTCCACTACTGTCACTCTCAACACTGGTGTACCACAAGGCTGTGTGCTGAGCCCCTTCCTCTACTCCCTCTTCACCCACGATTGCAGGCCTGTGTTTGGATCTAACTCCATCATCAAGTTTGCAGACGATACTATGGTGATCGGTCTCTTCAGCAACAACGATGAGACTGCCTACTGGGAGGAGGTCCAGCATCTGGCCATGTGGTGCAAAGACAATAATCTGCTCTTTGCAGTGCGGTGCAGAGAATTATGCAGACAGGAGCCATGGCAAAGCACCATTGAAGAAAAAAAGAAAGCTGGCATGCTTATTGACTTTTGCGAGAGACAAAAAATAACCCATAGAACCTACGTATATGCATGTGTGTGTGTGTTTCTTTGTATGATAAACACCATTCCAATGCATGCTCTAGTGTGTGTAACTACACACACAACCACTCTAACTTTTACTTGTTCCATACATCTTGTTTACATTCAGTCATCATAAATATGGCTGTGTGTCTATACACACTGTTTACTTTAGCTGTTGCTTGTTCCGTGCTTCTGTTTAGGCGTCATTCTTGTTTTCTAGTTATGATGAATATATATCATGTGAAACCAAACACTAAAATGATTTAAAGCTTTTGATGTTTTTGCTGAATTCTATAATATTATAATTTTAGATAACTCCTTCAGAAGGATGTAGGAACACTTGAGTAATTATTAGCGGGTTACCATGAGTCTTATAGTAGTTATTAATGAAAAGGTAATCCTAGAATCTTCTAACCCTTCACAAGATACACACACACATATATAGAAGTCACAGTCTAATGGTTAGATATGGACTTGTAACCCAAAGCTGCAGGTTCTAGCCTCGGTACAAGCAGTATTTTACGTGGGTGAATGAATGACCAACATTCTGTTTCATCCTCGATACAACTGAGGTGAGATCCTTGAGCAAGATACTGACCCACCAACTGATATACACAAAAAATGACACACATTTAGTATTTTATTATTCTACAGTATATTACACATTGTTTGTCATATGCACACAGAAAATATTTTCAGATTTTATATTGCGTGTCCCATATAAACAGAAATAGGACATCAGGTACAAGTCTGTTATTAGGTTACTGATAATGTAACAGTCTTGTGAATTAGTTAAAATGTTAAAGCACCTGATTTGTTCCTATGTAGTTATTGATTAATGAAGGATCAGTATTCTAAAGTGTTACCACACAATGTATTCATCAATGAATGAACTTGTCATACAAAAGACAAGTAAAAACTTTTTTACATGCAAATCTTTTTTGTTTGTTTCTTAACACCCGTGCAAATTGCTTACAGGAACAGGAACACATAGTATTCAACAATATGTCATATCCTTCTGAGTGACTAGACTGGACATGCATTAAAACTCGAGTCAAGTCTCTAAAACTTAAAGATGACCAATGTGAATTTTAAACACTTTTACCACAAAACACTGTTAAACTTTACATCACTTACTGCAATCACAGGACATTTTCAACAAGATAATCTCTTCAGAGATTAATTGTGCAACTCAAGAACAATACAAGAACAACAGCCATTCCTGTCAAAATTAAATTGCAAGCTGTTTTTTAATGTTAGTAACTTGGGCTTTAAGTTGTGGCCCAACATGAGAAGTTTTACAAAGCTTTTGGCAAGTCTTTAATGCTTTCCATCACAACTTCTACCTCAATGACAATCTTAAATGAGGCTGGACTGAGATTCAGAGAAGAAGGAGTCACAGCACCTTCATGCTCAACAAGGAGAATTCAAAGATCAAGGTGGTGGAACAAGTGATCATCAGCAGAGTCCTAACAACAGAACACATTCAAGACATCACTCATTAAATAACTATCAATTATGTTAAACAAATAGTCTGACACAGAGAAAGTAATGTACAAATTGGTTATGACTGCTTTATCAACTCTTCATTATTTACCCTAAAACCCATAAGACAGTTCATCATCAAAACACAAATAAAGATATTTCTTGGTTTGTTTTAAAAGCTGTATCAACGACAATAATGTTACATTCTACGAAATTACATAAACAGCTAAATTAAAAGGTAACGTTATAACTGAACTGTGAACCGACAGAAAAAAAGCGTCTATCGGCACATTAACACTTTTTAGAGTTTAACATCGGTCCAGATATTAGGTTACCACTTTGGTCAGAAAGATATCTACAGATAATATCCTTTATTAACTGACGAGATTGTGTCATTTTCTCGATTGATGGTGGGTAACATCTCGCTACATGGTGAGGGTCTTCCCACATCTATTAACGTCATGCTAACGCCTGATAATAATCACAGTGTCGCTACACGAACTGATCACATCGAACGAGCTGTTCAAAGTAATATAGATCTGCCGTAGATTCTGATCTTCACCTCTGTGTGTCTGTAGCACGAGACAGACAGGGTGCTGTATGTAGAAACACAGCGAAGTTATTAAAAAAAGAAGATGCATCATTTTTTAAACCCACAAAAGCCTGACCAGGAATTGGTCAAAATAGCAGCAAGCACACATAGAGACACGGGGTATGACCCTCAAGACAAAATTGCATTACATCAGATTTCTAGATCTGAATCACGGTTAGACGTAAAAATAGTGGTGTTTCACAAAAGCTGTTGAGATAAATACACCTTAAGATAAAAACACATTACAAAACGATCTATTTATACCTACACGAGGATCATTACTATATGATCAGAAATGTGAAGGGTTTCTTGGGTTACAGCTATGTTTTTGAATACTGTTATCATGGATTTAAAGAGCAGAACTCACATTACAACAATGTGCCGATTGTTTGAGATATTGTAGATCAGATTTATGTTATCAAACTCATAAAGAATCTCGTAAAATACTGTGACAAATGCTGTACACCGTAAAAAGTAATCATTGAATCTACTAAAGAAATGTTAGTAAACTGGACTGATTTAGGCATCTCTTTGTGACCCCCAGCTATGGAGTTTTTTCACAATCCAAATACAATCTAAATCCAATCCAAATATGACTTCCTGTTACGAAACAGGAAGTTATTTTATACATGTCCACTGTAGAGGACACCAGGACTAAAAGCATGTTTATTGTGCATTTTGGGAGACATAAAAATTGATTGGGAAAATAAATTTTATTCATATATTTATGGAAATGTTAGGTATTATTATCAAACTAATAATGTTAATAATGTTACTCCCATTATGACTATTTTTTCTCAGCATTAACTGTACATTAATTATGAAAATTTAAGACAGTGTATAGATACAACTGTGTTTAATGTGAAAATAAAGTTCAGGGAAATTTGTGGATACATATTGCATTAAACAAAACAGTATATTAAAAAATGTTGTTAAATATAACATAGTTGAACATCAGCCTTAAGCAAAGTTTGGCATAAAACATCTAAAAAAATAAAAAATATCCTAGTGTCCTCTACAGAGGAAATAAAATATGAATAAAATATAATTTTTCAAAAATGTTAATTAAATTTTCTTTCTTATGCCTTAAATAATGACATGAAAAAATACTTAATAAAAGTTATTATTTTTCTATGAGTCAGGAGGATATAGGTAAAAAGAGAATTAAGTTACAAAAGACTAATAATAATAATTTCTTCAAGGGATTATTTTGTTCTGGCTCAATGCAGACCTGTTTGAAGAAGAGCGGCAGTGTTTGAGATGTGGCAGCACAAATAGGTATGTTGAGGATTATTTTATAAGCTTACTTTTCCGTGAACACTGTCGTTGCTATATTGAGCATATACTAAAGTCAGACGTAGTTTCAGTACCGAAGCGTCATTGCCTAAAAAACAGCGTACCAGGATGTTAAAAACAACAATTCAGCACATGCTTCACAATAGTTTTTAGGTCATTTCTAAATGTTTTTTGGTCTGAGTTTCTGTAGTGAAAATCCCGTTTTCTGGATGCACAGGTAAGGTGTTGGTGGACTAACGTTACTTGAAGCACATTCTCACCCGTACGTCGTTGTTTATTGTGTATAAAAACTGAAATTGAAATAATGTGATCAGATTATTTGTAACTTCTCTTTTTTAGTCACTGCATGGAGTCCAAAAGGATAGAGATGGTGGAGGAGCTGAAAAAACGTAATTTCGTTACTTAACATTTCCATAAACTACTTTTCAGGTCATTTAGTTTGTGCATGTTAATTTCAGTGAAAAGTGACTGCTTCATGCAGATTTTGAGTTCATATCTGGCAAAAACCTGCCAACCGAATTCTTTCAGGAACTGGACAGATTCACAGACCGTTTCGTTGATATTTTCACGTCCAAACGAGGAGCAATTGGCTGTAAACCTAAGAACATTCTACAGCAGATTGATGTGATTTTTGTTTTTTTTCAGCTGTTGGTTTTTTGTCTCTGTTTTTGTTCTGTGTGGTTTGTGCAAGCAGCACTATTAAATGCTTTTCACAATGTTCTTTAAATCAATGGCCGACGAACAGCTGTCCTCTATGGACTTCCACTTCTCCTTGGAGAGGAGCCCACCGAGTTTCACAAGACATGTTTTGTGAGTTGTTTTGTCAAGATGTCTGGCGTTTCAATTGGCATACTCACGGTGATCCCTGAGGACTCTGAAATAGTACCTTACTCAGTGCATCCACTACGGTCATTTTGGAAGGTATAATTGCGTTGGATGACGCAGGTGTCACCAAGCCAGCAGAGGGAGCCCTTACCTCTGGGAGATCTGTGATCACTTCCTCTGCTGCTACTTCCTGTTCTAGGACTATAAATACTGTAGCAGGCCCCTCACCTGCAGGTTGTATTGTTTGATTGTCATTGGATTGTTGTTCCTAGTTTTCCTTGTGTTTCCAGAGTCTTAGATTCTTTGGTTTTGACCCTGCCTGTCTCTTGATACTGTGATTGTTTGCTGCCTGACCCGACCTTCTGTTGTTGCCTTGCCTCTTACACTCCTGTTTGCTGTGATTTGATTCCTGCCTGCTTTGACCATGCCTTTGCTCAATAAAAGCCAGCAAATGGATCCGCATGCCTCAGACCCCTCAACCGTGAAGCGGGAAACCTTTCTCAAGCCATGTGCCTGCTTTCCGGGCTTATTTATGCTCTGAATTTAGAGTATCCTCCCATATCGAAGAACACTTTTGACTTCATTCAGAGAGTGATTTTGTCACTTGGACACAAGGCTCTCAAACCAAAAATACAATCCCTGAAAAATCGATGGATGCAATAAATGATTAGGGACTATGATAAAGTCACATTAGCTGCCACTGCTGGGGAAGCAGCACCTCCCCTCTGTTGCTGCTATCAGTGTAGCCGGTGCACACGCGATAATGATAGCGCACGGACATTGCAGCACTTCTCCGTTATTTATATTAACCGTTACATACATTTTACATAGCACTTGTCCTGTTTTGTCTCTGTGATGTCTGTCTGTGTGGGTGTAGTCAGTCTTCCGGGGAAAGCTAGCGCTGGCCAAACCGAGCGCACGAGCGGTGGCCGTTTATGATGTCATGGCCTTCCCGCGCTGTGCCGCGCAACCGGAAGCTGGCGAAACCATTGTCAATGTATGAGTAGGTGTTTATGTGTGTATTTACCTGTGGAAATAGTATAATAAATGTATTGTGTTAAAGTGTTATAAGTGTTAAAGGACTGCATGTTGATTGTATGTAAAGTTGGTCATACTCAATGATAAATAGTAAGTGCCAAATAGAGGTGGTATTTGTGTCCCCAAATGGTACTACCCAAAAAGGGGCGGAGTTTGGACTATTTAAGCCGAGGCCAAACTACAGGACGATACTTGTTCACCAAGTCAATGTTTAGAGTGCTACTGCGGTGCCTCAAGCGATTTAACACCCTGATGTATATTGTGGATACCTGTTTGATACTTGTAGTGTTTTCCAGTTTATTTTTTCCTTTTATTTTCTTTGGTACTTTGGGTTTGTTCGTCGTTGGTTTTTTGTGTTCACCTGTATATACCCTTCACTGTGGACAATACTTCTGCACTGTAAATAAAACTGCACTTTGCACTGAAGCGCTTTTGCAAGTGAGCCATCATTTTACATTCTTTTACGAATTTGCGTCCCTCCCCGAGCTGGTGGGCTCAATTTCATCAAAGGGACTGACCTTTACTGCTTTACCAAATTACTAAATTACATTGTCAAGTGCTAACTTGTGTTCTTTTGGAAAACCGGCAGTTGGTTCAATGTTTAAGTGGTTTTAGAATAGAGATTAGTCTTTAAAAGAACTTGCTCTTTTAAGAGAGCTAGTAAACCTGTTCAGGAAAGTCGGGTTTAGAATAAAACTTTTAAGAAAGTTTACTATTTTACTACCTTGTTGGTAACACTTTCTATGAAGCCTGTATTTATAATGCATTATAAGGGCATTCTTAATGCATTATAATACATGCATAATGCCTCATAAGCAACCTTATAATGTGTCGTATCATCTGATAAATAATCATAAAAACAGTTACAATGCATCATAATACTTACCTATTTGTGCCTATAAATATTTAGTGTAACGAAGAGTGTGATGACTTATAACACACATTGTTATATTATGAGAGGTCTTTAATATTATGAATATATTATGAGAGGTCTTTAACTGCTTAAAGTAAAGGGATTAAAACAAAGTCTTCTTTTAAACATCTAAAAAGCTTTATAACGTGGTATTAATATTTAAGTAAAAGTGACAAAAGTTGGGTATTCTTTTAAACATCCATAAGATATCATGAAGTCATTATAAGAAGGTAACGTCAAAGTAATGTGGAAAAGTACAAAGAAACAATATATTTCCAATGCAAATCATGTTTTATTCATTAAAACTGTAAAATTACAAGGTTTTACCACATACATTTAATTAACCAATATAAAGAGTTATAAACAGTTGGCGGTGCACAAAATTCTGTTTCTTTACAGGCTGGTTAACTACATTCATGTAAGTTGTATTTTCTAATGTCATGTATAAGGCGGCCAAGAATGTGTGAGGGATGGTTCCTGGCAAGCCAGTATTCCCATTCAATGACCTTGAGGTGCTCTTTCAAAAGTTTAGTTGTCCTGTTGCCACGGTGGCGCCATATATCCATTTTGTACGTCTTCCAGGCACGCTCCAAATGTTGTGTATGTGCTCTTGTTACTGGATCAACAAAATTCCTCTTGTGGCACACTGTGTGATGGTCATAGCCTGCCTGTGTCAAAGCCCTGCGATAAGCTCGCCATTCATCAGTAATTATACTGGAGCCTCTCCGGACATGCTTCAAAATATTTGGCAAGAGTTCATTTTTTGACCGTCTTCTTACCACTTTGAGAATGGGTTTTCTTCTTGTCTGCTCAACTTCTAGTATGCCTAAAACTCATTTTTTGTTGCGTCGTAAGCAGAACCAAATCTGCCACGGCTGTACTGTAAAACAAATGTTAGAAATCAATACTACACAGTTTTATCACACATACATCTAATCTTCATTGAGTCAGATCACACTAATTGTTTAACACATTGTCCAAATGTACAACTGTGAAATTGCTGCAACCTAAATCCTCTAAATATTCTTGCAAATTGCCACTACAACAGACTTATTGATTGCTGATGAATTTGCAGCACCTTTCTCTTATGTGAAAATTTGCTCTCATCTATGAGGACAAAGCAGTGATGACCTCCAACTTTCATTTGTCCTAGGTGCCCAAGTTTCTTTACTGCCCGTATGCAGACCTTAGTAAAAGGTAGGCAATCCCAGAATGCACTGTGAACAAAACTTTATATAACTTTATAGTCAGTGATTTTGAGCTGGACATAAACTGACATCTAGCAACATGCACACAGTATGTAGAGAATCAAATAAGGGTAGTTACTGAGATACAAGTTATGTTTGCAAAGCATATTTCCATATTAGTTTTGCTATTTTCAGTTCAGTATATAAGTAAATAAATGAGTAAATAAAGTGATATTTTTATCTGGTATACTATATTTTTCTTAAGTGTTATTCCTTAATGATTTAAACCTTTCATTTAAAAAAGAGGTCCTCTGGACCTTTAATAACACTTCAAAAGACAATAGGACCCATTCTAATCTGTAATATTGTCTACACTGGACTGTTTATCTATTTTATCTGTTGCGGTGCAGTGTGATGCTATGAGACAACGATGGCGTCTGGTGTAGACACGGTGTCATAAAGCATGTTGGTAGGTGGAAGCAGTGCAGCTCACTAGGTTTTGGGATAGACCATACTTTCTATTTAAAGCCTTCACAAACCTAGGTATTTGTGGCAAACTAGCATTTCATTTTAATTGTTACCATCATAATTCAAGACAAATATATATAGGGAGTGTAAGGAGTGTAAGGATGCATATATTCGTACCCAAGGAGCACAGTAACGGGGGGAAGGTTAGGACGATTCTAAGGGCCCAACAAGGGAAAGGGGGCCCTGAACACCCCCCAGCAAAATGTATTACAGTCTTTTAGAATCAAAATGTCTTCAGAATGTTGACAAAATACATATTGTCAGAAAGGTCTGAATCTCAAGATTCCATATTTGGTGGTTATTTTTTGACAGAGAAATGTAGACATTTGAGTGTCCTTTCTGTGAACAAATTAAGTATGTCACAAAAATGTAAGGTGTCATATGACATTTCTAAATAGAACATTATTTGGTGTATTTGGTGTAATGCAATGTGCTTATGTGGTTTAAGGTTCAAAAAACAAATAAATTAGTTTCCTCATACTGTACATTATTGCTACTTTTCTAAGCCCCACCTTTCAGAAACGGGTAGATTTTTATGAAGCTCATCTTTCTAAAAATGCGAGGTGTCCTCTGATTGGAAAAGAAAAATTGTAAACTGCATCATATGACCCCTTTAACTGAAACTGAGCATATATAGGCTACTTATGTTACTTTTTTTTCCTCTTGTTTATCTGTCAACTAAATCAGATATATTCTGAGTATTTATGTACTACAGATTTTAGATTTTAGACATTTTAATTACATATAGTATGTATAGCATGTTTACCTCTAGGTGGAAAAAAGTCATTTGTACTACTATCTGTTAAAAATAAATGAAAAGAAACCTAGCATAGTGCATAATAATTTGACCTTTCCGATGACTGTTTTTTTAACATTAAAAGACACCTTTAAAATACATAAATATTAATAATAATTAAAAATCAAATCAAAAGTCATTTAGTTTCTTGTCCCAAGTAGGGGGCTAACATACCCCAATAAGGGCCATCTTACCCCAATATTTGTCATTTTATGCTATAACAACTAAATGATCAAATATTTCTATTCATTTCCAGTATTAACATGTTGGCTAATGCATCGTAACCCTGCACATGCTAACGTGATATCGAAATACGTTACAATTTAAAAGCAAATTCACACTGCAGAAAGTTACATACCTGTAGATGAATTCTAGATGGTTCTGCAATGATCTGCGGGACTGGTAGAAAATTGTATTCTTACGAACTGTTGTAACTCCACGGCATCTTCTGCAAACCCTGGTGAAAATCAGAATCATACTAACAAATCCCAAAAAGTACTAGTCTGCATACATATTTTAGCAATTTGAAAAACATGTAACTTACCAATGATATCCATCTCGACGTGGCTGTTTTTCAAGTTTCATTTTTCTTTGCATTCGTGATCGCATTCTCCGTGCAAAAGACCCTTCTTCTGCATCCACAACACAATCTTTCGTTTGTGCGAAAGGGTGTTAGGTTTTCGAATTAAACACAAAAGTTCCTGCACTAATCTGGACATTTTAATTCATCCAGAAACTCATGGGTGCAGGCTCACTCCAAATCCGTTCAAAAAGAATCGGCTTTCCGTTTCGGAATCACAAGACCACTCCAAAAGATGATGGCAATTCATTCCATTGGCATGCATGACAATGATGTGTTTTCATGCATACTTTCAATAATTGACACTTCCAGTAGTTACACTATTAACTTGCGTCTCGTTGTTTCTGAAGAATTGAGAAAATTAAATCTGAATCGGCTCCTTGAAAACATGAAAGAATCAGAGTCGATTGGAAATTGAAGACTCAAAACCGGGAAGAATGGCGCGCAGGCACGCGTCACAATCTACGCACGCAGCGGCATTACCCGTCATACTCTACGAGACAAATCTGGACAATCATCCAACATCGTGACTGATTAAGTGAGTTTCTTTAAACACAATAGATAAGCACCATAAAAGATTAGGTTTTGTGATAAAGATTAACCAATATTGCAGAGAATTTGAGAATGATAGGAAATTGCCTTTGACAAGTAACTGGTAGCGTAACAATATATAATAATATTTCTCTTTATTCAGTGAGGAACACCAGAGGCATCATTCACAGATACCTTGACACTCCAGAAGCCTTCAAGAAGGTGAAATCCATGAAAGCTGCATTTGATGCTATTGGAGTGGACAGAAACACAATTGCAAGAACTGCATCTGGCTGCACCTGATGTTTTGAAGACCATGGGCCAGTGGAACGACAAAACAGAGACACTGAGCAGATTTATTGGGAAATGTCATTCTGCACTGACCACTGAAATGAAAGAAAAAAGGACTCAAATGAAAGCAGATGGATTAAACTGTCCTGTTCCTTTAGGAGATGTGAACAGGGCTGCCTGGGTTATGTCCTTAGAGTGGCCTGTTCATTTGTTTGGCTTCACTCATGTCTTTTGCTTAGCTAAGCATTTTGTGACTTTGCATATTCTCATAAGACAAATCAGAGAGTCAGAAAAACAGTTTACAGTTGTGTTGTTTAGCCTTTAGGTGAGCTGTTACTTTGTTTCTATTTGAGTGTTTCCTATTAGGTTAATGTGAACTTCAGTGTGACCTACGTAGAGTTAGCTTACTGGAAAGCCTTTACATTTTAAACAATACAGTATTGTTTTGTTGATTTTACCTAATGGTGCACATTTTATGTTACATGTACTGCAATATAAATGTTCACGGCTAATAAAAAATTAAGTTCATAACCCATTCATGATATCTTATGGATGTTTAAAAGAATACCTAACATTTCTCACTTTACTTAAAGCAGACAAGGACCACTTATAAATATTAATACCACATTATAAAGCTTTTTAGATGTTTAAAAGAAGACTTTGTTTTCATCCCTTTACTTTAAGCAGTTAAAGACCACTCATAATATGTTCATTGTGTGTTATAAGTCATCACACTCTTCGTTACACTAAATATTTATAGGCACAAATAGGTAAGTATTATGATGCATTGTAACTGTTTTTATGATTATTTATCAGATGATACGACACATTATAATGTTGTTTATAAGGCATTATTATTAGGTATTATTGCCAATTATAAGGTGAGTTTCATTCAACATGCTATAATTCATCCCCAAACACCGTTGCATTGAAATCACATGACTGTGTGGCGCGCTGAAAAGAAAGCTTGTTAACAAGCTCAACGTCCAGTAACGAAAACCTTAAGTTCTTTGTGATTGTGGCTGCAACCTTGGGTAAGCGTGTCCTAATACGTACATATCTTTATTCTGAGGTGGTTTTTATAGTACTGTTGTGATTTGGTGTAGTTGCTTTTGTGCCAGCATAGAATTTGTTTGGCCATTTTATTTTGATGGAGATATTTTTTCCAGAGATTTCTATGATGATCAGGGACTGTCCAGTTTGAACTGGCAGCATGTTTCCAGCATGTTTTATGGACATCAATGTAGCTCTACAGTGGCCTGTGTGAAGCACATAAGGATTCAGAACAATATCCCTAACTTGCTACTTCATTGTTGCAAGCAAACCTGGAGCAGAAAGTTTACAAGTTTAAAAGTGTTTTGAAACTAGCGTGTTAAAGTATAACAGGCTACTAGCTCATGTAGTGTATATTTTCGATGATAAGGGTTTGATGAAAATATTGTATTTTACTGTGTTGCATCAAAACAGAGTGAAATAAGGTTTTCATCAAGAGCTTGCTTTGTTATCCACAACAGATATTACCCATTAAAATACATGTTTTGGGTTTTCTGGCTTACATACTTGGTCTAATCTTTCAGAATAACTCTGTATTTCTCTAACACAGCACACTTTAAACGTTCTTTACCGCCCAAAGGCCCGGGATTTGATGGATCGTAGTACACTTTCTTCATTAATTCTTCATTAAATCTTACCACCACCGTTTCTCAGAAAATAATGACAAAGCTTTTTTATTAATGCATTATTTAGAGACGACATACAAGTACATTACATATGATTGGTTATACATTGTCTAGATGTTGCAGGAATTTCACATTGTACATTGTTTTGTCATGACACTCATTCATGACACTTTATTTCATTAATCTATCATTGTCCATGTAACATTCACAATCGTCATCAATAATCTTATACAAAAGATGCATTATTTCAGTCTTAATAAGACGTTTAAATACGAGTTTTTATGAGGCCGATCGTACTGCAGAGGTTACCCATACACTGTAAAACTTTTCGTTGTAAATTTACAGTAAAATAATGGCAGCTGGGTTTCCAGCCACTTACTGTGTTTTTACAGGACTACTACTGTAATTACCAAATACAGTATCCTACTGTTGTATATATATTTTATTGTCATTTCAAATGAATAATGGACATGAAAAATATTTTACTCTAATCCCTAACAGGAAGTAGAATACAACATTCGAGTTTTACGTTTTATTTTTCTTTAAAGCAAACAATGGGAACATATGAGCCGAAATGCCATTTTATCTAAAACTTGTAAAATGCATTCAACAGTTAACAAACAGAAAATCCTATTTGTTAATTGTACATTAAAAGACCTTTTAAAGTGGCCTAGATACTGAAGTAGTTTAGAATTTTTTTCTATATTAAACAAAAAATAAACTTGCCTTATACAAACATGTTGGCTACAATACAACAGCTGTATTTTTTTTTTATAAAACAATTAAAATGCAATTTAAAGTTATCAAATACCAGAAGATTAACAGGGCAATAATCTTAATACACTTACTTTTCATGAGAAACAGCTTGAGTAATGAAAGGATTTAAACTAAATTCCATTCAAAATCTGCAGGTTTTCACAGAAGAGTAGTAACCTGTGGGTTCACAGTGCTGTGCTTTTTTTTACACAACATGTCCAGTCTTCTTTGAAGTTACTTTCTCTTTCTTGTTCAGGGTTTATATCAAGGCAAAAAATCTGTAAAATCATATTTTCCCTCAAAGTTACCCTCAAATTGCAACATCACTGAGCAAAAATAAAAATGCATCCAAACAAAACATTGCATTTTGTTTTATCAAACTGTATTCTTCAATCAAGCAAGTCCTCTAGGGTTGAGCTCATAGATCAGGGATGTCAAAGTCAATTGTACAAGGGGTCAAAATTCAAAACACACTTTAGGTCGTAATATGAATAAACAGACAGGAATATTATTCTGAAACAAACTTAAACCTTAAATTACTTCTATTAATTTTTTTGTTCTTCATAAAAATATCTTGTTAAATATAACATTCAAATTCCTTTGCTCCTATGTCAATGTATATAAAAAAATAAACTTAAATATCCCAAAAGATTTTGCTCTCCTTAAAAATATCTCCTGTCGAAATTATACAAGTTAGAAATATGAACATGCTACAAAACCTGGAAATATACATAAAATGTGTGCTTTTCAGCAATACCAATTCAAATCATTCCGTTTTCTTTGCTCTTATGACTCTGATCTGATTATATGCTCTGACCGCAGCCGGATACCTGGCATCTTTTTTTGGCAACAAGTTTGGTGTAAAGTCCTGTGTTGTGGAGATTCTCAGGATGGACAGCAGGTGCTCATCAGTGAGACGACTTCTGTGTGCTGTTTTGTTCACCTTCATCACTGAGAAGAGCTTCTCACACAGATATGTGCTCCCAAACGTACACAAGGTTCGAGCCGCATGAAGACGGAGCTGAGGCATTGATGTAGGGATGGAGTGAATGAACAGTGTCGTACTTTGCCTTCAGTGTCCCATTACACTGCAGCTCAATCAGTTCCATCTGAATCTGCGCAGGTGCAGTTTCAACATCGACGGCAACTCTTTTTTTGTGCTTCAAAGTCACTAAAAGGCGTGCAAACTCAGCGCGTAGTGTGCTCAGTTCGTTTTGGGGAACACATTTGTGCTGACTTGGTTCAACATTACTTGCTCTGAATCCAGGTCTTTCAGGTTATCCTTGTGTTTTGTCTCAAAGTGCCGTCTTATATTGAATTCTCTAATTACAGCCACATTAGCTCCACAAATGAGACACACGGGTTACGGCAATGTCACTAAACATATACTCAGCCTCCCATCGGTTATTAAAGGCTCTGTTTTCAGAATCAACTTTTCTCTTCGGCATCGTGAGGGGTATCTTCTGCTAACGGCTATCTTCGTAATATCTTCTAATAGCTAGACTTAATTGACGCGAGAAGTACGCGGCAAGGCAGCTGAAGCGTTGCATTATGGGATCTGTAGTTCTGTGCAGTATTGTGTTAACAGCGCTTCATATCGATGGGCCATGAATAACGATAATGTAAAATGATCTTGCGGGCCAGATATGATTGCAAGGCGGGCCGGATGTGGCCCGCGGGCCGTGAGTTTGACACATGTGGATTAGAGCTATATGGAATAATGGAATGTAAAGTAGAACATTCCATGGAGTTAATATTGTTCAATTGCTGCTTTGATAGACTTTAGTGTTTAATTTACATTAAATGTAGTGCATTACCTCAAACTCTTCAGACAGAAGGTAACTGCAATCAGCTTGAAGTTTAACAAGATGAGACTCAAAGTGGGTTGCTTGGACGGGCCTAGTACATAAAATAAATTATAAATCAATAACTTTACAAAATGTGGTTTATAAATATTAATATGTGACCCTGGACCACAAAATCAGCCATAAAGGTCATAAGGGCTTTCTATTGATGTAGGGTTTGTTAAGACAACAATATTTGGAAAGACACAACCATTTGAAAATGATTTTGGAAAAAAAATCTAAATAGTCAGAAAGTTACCTTTAAAGTTGTCCAAATGTAGTTCTTTGCAATACATATTACAAATTAAAAACAACGCTTTGATATATTCACGATAGGAAATTTACAAAATATATTTATGGAACATGATCTTACTTAATATCCTAATGATTTTTGGCAAAAAAGAAAAATGGATAATTTTGACCCATACAATTTATTTTGGGCTATTGCTACAAATATACCCCAGTGACTTAAGCTATTTTCCTCTGTCATCAGTATAAAAAGAAATGAAGTGCTGTGGTACCTCCTTATGCCCCAGCACATCTGTGAGGCAGGCAGCTCCTTCCACATGCACGTTTTCATTATTGGACTTTCCTTCACGGCACTTGAAGAACACATACAAATAAAGATTAGCACAGTAACAAACACTGATTGTTAACAAATGCGCATGTACTCACATTTTATGAGCCCTTTTTTTGTAAATGAGTAAGGCGGTCACAGCGAGCACCATAGAGACTAGAAACATTGCAGCTGTGTGGCACTGAATGACAAAAACATTGACAAAAAAAACGTTAATTAATAAAATAATTGTTGGAGTTGTGTATTGACATTATGCAACTTTGACCCTTCAGTTTCAGCTTCCATCTGGTATAACACGTCTTGTTCTAGGTCATGATATGACATGGCCTCTATGTGGTATCTTAGACTGGTATGGGCGCCAGGGGAATCTGAAGGAATGAAGATTCTGACGCACAAAAAGATATGTGACGAACATGTCTGGAGTCTTTGTTTTGCCAGTTGTTTTTACTTATCTTGCTCTGTCCTTTCCTCTATAAATAAAGTGACTTGCGATCTGAGCTTCGGAGGAAAAAGGAGGCCCCCGCCTCAGGCGGACTGAGACCCGTGTGGAGGCAAAGGGAGGCAAAAGAGAGAAACCTGCTTCTCTCCCGCTTGCAACCGACAGCGCAATCCTTGCAAGCTAAAAATCCAGAAACTTGTCTTGTGTTTTATTTCGCCTTGGGTTGATCCTTCCTGGTAAAGAGCCGTTTGAGTGAAATAGTCTCAACAATAATAGGTTTGAGTCATGGTATAGCAGTATTACACATGGGAACTAAATGTGTCATGTTTTTATCCCAACCGTAAACTTAACTTTCCTATTGATTCTTTACACTAAAAAAACGACAGTGTTTTACCTAATTTCATCGTTAATGGGAGGGAAAGGTATGTATCTGTGTAAAGAGGATGCACACATTCTTTGTTTTGAAGAGATTCTTTTTGGTTTTGAATGAGTGTTACGATAATGTTTCTCATTGAAAACTTTTACTCGTATCTACACAATCACATTACATTTCCCAAATCACTGTATAAAACAGACAAACCCATTTTTTATATGCAAACTGTTCCATACATTTTTAAATGTAGTAAAATAAAGTAACTTAACGTAATAACTGTATAGTCTCTTATGCAACTCATAACGATTGTAAAATGTATAACTGAATGTAACACAAAATATGTGCATCTTGCTAAATTTGTGAGAAGGGAAATCACATTGCGGCCATGTGCTGCACACCGCGGCCATGCGCCTCCACACTCGGCAAGCAGCACAATTGCATCAAATATCACACTGTTTCAACTACTAATATACCGGTTCATACTCTTTCCACGCATTATAAAAACACACAATGATGAGTTTACACATATAGCACAGTAATACCTGGAAAAAGCAGGGGAAAATAACCACGAGTGTTCTCATTGAAAACTTTTACTCGTATGAGTAACTCTCGAGGTTACTCATACTTCCTCAGCAGGCTCTGAGTCACGTGAGGAAGTTCTCGCGATATTCCCCGCAAAGGTATATTACCACACCCCATCAATTGCTCCCGGTCGAATGGATGCTTTCACTTGGTAATGTCCAATCAAACCGGCACCTACACCATTATTTTGCCCGACGCTCACACACACACTCCCGAAAGAACCACCTGTGTTACATAGTGAAATAATATATATCGTACCAAACCAAATATTATTTATAACCGTTACCATGGCAAACTTGGTTTAAAGTGAACTATTTTATACTACCTGTTACAAAGGCAACTTTATACTAAAGCGCACTGACACTGTGATAGACACTACAAAATTGAATGTAAGGTAAGATACTACGACAAATGTTACATAAATATTCAGTAGTACCGATATGATGTTTTAGGATTAAGCGGCCCATCACAGAAATGCGATCCATGCTGGAGAGATTCTGAATCCCATTTGCAAGCTCCCCCCAAACGCTTCATTCCTCCTCCGAGGTTTATTTCAAAAACACGAATCTTGCTGTCAGAGCCCTCAGCACACAGGCTGTGAAAGTAGCCTTTCTGGTATGCTTTGATGGATCTTGTCTGTAGTCCAGATAAGATGGCAAAGGGTGTCTTTGATCTGGCTGGACATTGCCGACATCTGTAAATGAAATTAAAACGAGACTGGATTCAGTTCTTTGAGAAGCAAAATAAGAGAGCATGTAATATTGCCATAAATACCGAAATGAAAATGACCAAGTACCAATCAGTGACGATTACTGTGAAGAAACGAATAACCCCATTAGCATCACTGAACCAGCTGCAGTTGAACTTAAACAGGATGGTGGAATGAGTTATGACTTAAGACTGCTCACTGACCCGTACTGTCACCGTACAGGGACCCTGAAAAACAAATATCTCCTAAGATTAGGTACATCTAAATTATATGTTAGAAGGGTTCTTTATATAATTAGTCTTTATTTAGACTTTTTTACATGGAGTGGGTCACCCCTCATAATGGCTGCCATGCTGAGATCACATTATGCAGTTATGTAGAGCAACAAAGTGGCCAGAAATCATTTTCAGTGAGAGTTGGTGATTTCAAGGAGAAAGAGCAAGTCTGGGATTTACTGTCACTTACTGTCGATCATAGTGATAACACTGGTTTTTGTGGTCGAACTCTGTTTGTCTCCAGACATCACTGTGATGTAGATAGTGTAGTTTCTAAAGGGTTCCAGCTTGTCAAAACGCTGAGACAGAGGATCTTGTCCAAGTGTATATGTGTGGCATCCTGGACCCTTGTTTGCGGCATTCCACAACATTAGAGTCGAAATCGGAGTCAAGGGGTGCCCAGGAGCAGGAGACAGAGGTGGAGCTCAGGGGGAAACAGTGCATGCTTTGAGTTGAATGTGGAGCTATATGAAGACTTTGAGAAAATATTCCCTAAATCATTGTTCAATTCCTTCAACAACCTTCATCCTAAAGATACACCTCTTGCACAAGCCTTTTAACTGCCCCTCATTCTCAAACCAATGCTATTTGACAAGTTGCTTGTATGTTGCTTTGGTAAAAGTTATTTAGTTGTCATGTTTATGTATCTAAAACCTTAATCTAGTAGTCACAGACACTTTTCCGCAATACTGTTTATTATGAACTTAAGAAAGCAGAAGCAGATAGTGTAGTCTACAAAACCCAGGAGAAAATGCTTTCAATTCATGCAAAGATGTAGCTAAAATTGGCCCCAATTTTATACCTATCAACACTCAAACCTCCCATAGACTATGAGTGAAATCAATTTCATAAAGAATTGTTTTTCAGGGCCCAGGAATAAACTGTGTTCATTATGTTACAAGAACGTAGCAAGAACAAAAAAGTGTGCAAAAAAAAGAAAAGAAAAGTTTTTATTCAACAGTTTGTCAGGAATTACATGAAGGTTAATGAGAATTAATGACAAAAGTTTCTATTTTGGGTGAACAGTCCCTTAAAGACTTACTATTTTGGAATTTACTCAGTAAAATGATTCTGAAAAAACTGGAATCAAACCAGTTCCAAATAGTCTGGAATTGAAGAGCCAAATACAACCCAAAACCTACATGTTTTTAAGTTATACTCAATATTTTATTATTTAATTCTTTTAACAACACAGATTGTGCCAAAGCACTGAACAGTATCAAATAGGAGAATAGAGTGATAGTGATGTGTAATGACAAGATTAAGCACCTAATTTTTATTAAATGCCGAGGGGGTCTGTGTAACCAAATTAATATCAAAATTAACCAAGTAAATACTGTAGGAAGTAAAGATCTACTCACAGGTTCTGATGGTGTGGTAAACAGGACTGCTGTAGGTCACAGGCCAGTTTGTTGTTCCACTGACAGTCCGAAGGCTGATATTATAGAGTCTTCCTGGATCAAGTCCGTCCAGTATACGCCGAGTGGAATGAAGTCCAGAAACATTAAGTGTGTCCTGAGGAAACCATGTCACTTCAAAATCATTGTAGTCTCCTATATCTGGAACATGCCAGTTTATCTCCATTGAGCCAGAAGAGCTGCTGACAGACACTGATGATGGGGGTGCAGGAACTGTGGTGACAAAACAAGTAATTTTTACGAACGTCTTTAAAAACTATAGTGTATTGGTTGCGCTTTGGTTTTAGTAAAATGTCCCAGCTGCTCTTATCCATTTGATGGAAGGTAATTACTATATTCAAGTCTTCTCAAGGCATATGATGCTTTAATTGAGAAATGATCCACATTTATTTACATAAAATTAATAATCGAACAAAAGCTGAGAGCTGTACGCATCACTATGGCAAAAGATCAGTTATAATGTAAAACATATCTTCAGGGCTGTATGATTTGCAGCAGCACTGACCTGTACGCCCTATTGCAGTCACAGCGTTGCTCAGATCTTTGCTCCACCTCTGAAGTATAGCAGAATAAAGCCTTCCAGCCACCAGCTCGTGAAGGATGACCTGTGTGCTCTCTGGACCCAACCGCTGTAAGTAAGTCCTCCAGGACCACGCATCCAGCTCAGAAGAAGACGGTCCATCTGACCCTGATTCTCAATATGGGGGTTTATAACGGTGGCAGGAGCTGTAAAAACAAGTATTGATTCTTAATAAATAAAGTTTCTGGTGTGTGATGCAATATTTTTAGGAGAGAAGGCAATTGTTAAGAATCATTGTAACTAGGAAATATTACATACTAAGTAAAGCTTCAACATTCACCTGTACGTGCCCATATAGACAACTGACTGCTTAGTTTCCCACTCCTGCTGGTGATCATCATCTTATAAAGTGTCCCTGGCAGCAGGTATGTGAAGGACCAGGCCAGAGCAACTTTTCCCAGTGTTCTCTGGGACTGTATTGCCTCAATCTGATCGTAGAGCTGCAGATCAAAACCGTCCACCCGGCCTTTCGGAGCATATGTATAGTCCGGTCACCGATGCTGGACCTGAGGAGATTAGGAGAACAAGTCTTATAAACCATCTTGCCAGAAAGTGATTCTAAGAAAGACGCGAAATTTTAAGTTTTTTCATGATGACTTGATTGGAAAATCTGCAGAATTTATGTATTCCAAATAAAATTCATAAAACAGAGCTTAGTGTCCACTTACTGGTAGACAGAAATAATTAAGATTAAGTAAAAATACCATAAGTGTTCTGCTCAATACGTTTTTATAATGTAAGACTACTAATTGTGTGGTGAATACGAAGTGGAAAACATGCTGCAAGATGTCTTACGTGTTTGTCCCCCAGCAGTGATGTCCTTGCTTTTGGCAGTGCCACTAAGTGTCTGAACATGTGCTTTGTACCACCATCCTGGAGTTACATTTTTAAACAGGTGGTGGTTGTTAGTAGTGGGTACAGAAGTGTTGGCGATCTCTCTTTCGCTCTCATCTAGTGACTGTAACCATCATGAACACCCACAGCTGCCGTCCAGCTCACTAACACATTGCGTGTGCTGAGCTCATTATCGACCCACAGGTTGGTGACTGTGCAGGGGTCTGAAACACACACAAAGTACATATTAGACTGTATTACTTTCTATCTTCCTGAGACAATATTATAGTATTTTTTTTTTATCATTTTTTATCATTATGATTTTATCAGATTTTAGCATGGTAATAGATATGGCAGTGTTAATGTATTTGGCGGAATAGATCTGCTATGTTACTGAATTGCTGCTGATGCTGTTGCAAGCAAATACAGGAACTTTCTACTGTCAGTGCATATGGCAATAGAGTGCTATGAGTATTTAAGACATACTTCTGCTGCACAAATAGCATATAAAATAACCTGTAGCGGATCTATACAGGTGGAGCTGGGGAAGGTGGAAGCTTTCGTATCATATTTTCATTAAAAAATCTAGTTCTGCCATCTAAATTACAGTTAATGTGTATTTCATACCTGTTCTGCCACTAGTTGTACTGTTGTTTGTCTGGGTTCCACTGACCGACTGTACAGTAACTGAGTACAGTTGACCAGGTACCAGGTAGTGAAATTCGGTTTGTGTGATGTGCTTAGGAACATGTCTGATGTCCTGGACATGTGTCCCATGATACAGATAAACCGAGTAAAAGTCCTAGTCTCCATCACCAGAAAACCAAGAGGCTTTGAGACTGTTGTCTGCAGTGCCAGCGCCAAGATGGAGATCCTGAACCTGACTGGGTACGTCGGAGGCGTCAGAGAGGCTTTTTATTAACAGAAAAATACACAAAATAAAGTGTCGAGGGGGAAAAAAGTGTCCAAATAAATGGTGGAACTGGTGTCCTCGTCGTGCTGCAGGGGGAGTGCAGGTCAGGTTGTGTTCCAGGGGGAAGGGTCCAGGTAAGGGGCGGAGTCCGGCGGCCGCACGTGCTCCCCTCTCTGGTCCGGGGCGCGAGGGGCGGTGGCTTCTTCCCGCGGCTCGTCCTTCGCTTCTTCCGGTCAGCAGTCAGAAGGGATAAATAGCCCGGCATCCTGGCCCGTCAGCGGTACACGTGTGCAATCATCACCTGGACTACGGTGTCCGACAACACGCTTCTCTGGCGGCGTGGCGAGTCCCTTCACGCGCCCTTCCTGGTTCAGTATTTAACGCCGGCGGTGACAAGGCTCGATACACTTCAGGTTTACCTCGTCACACGCCGCCAGACCTGAACAATACCACGCCCCTCCTCTCGGACACGCCCACTCCAGTCTATGACAATGCATTATGCAGTGGGTCCACATCCCTCAATGACACCTTCCAATAACTTCACTAACTTCACTAATTCCTCTAAAATGACTCCCACTGCCATGGAAACAGCTCAAGCTCTCTTCCATAAAGTACTTCGAGTATACGGCATCCCAGAGGATATAGTTTACGTCCCAAGTTTGGAGAGCTTTTTGTAAACAACTCAACATAAATGTCAGCCTCACTTCAGGGTACCATGCACAATCTAACGGCCAAGTGTTGCACCTGAATCAAGAGATCGGCAGATATTTGAGGACATACTGCAGCCTTTGTAATCCTGACTCTTTGCCTGCCAATTTGTGATTATTACCCTTGCGTCTAATAAACTACCGCACAAGGATTATAGCTCTGCCTCAATGCCTTCGTTACACTGACATGAAATATGACATTAATCACAGCATTTAATAAAATATTGTATTTAAAAATGTATTTCAATAAATAAAAGTCTTCACAGTGCACCGCATTTAAAGAATTGTATATACAACCGTGAAATGGATATGAAAAATATATTTTATAAATGAAAACGCAGTGAAGGAGAAACAAAGCTTTTGAATGAACCATTTGAATGAATTGCTTCACAAACACTGTAAACTAATTTGTAAACAAACACTGACATGAAATTAATTTGACAGAACCTCTAAAACTAATTATATAAAGAGTCTATGTAACAAATCAGAAAACAAATCTCAATAGAAATGTGAACTTTGTTGTTAGATTTGAACACCTCTTCCCCCTTAGATTCTTTCTGTCTACTCCTTATTTCCTTGCCCTCTTTTTAGCCCTCTGTAATCCGGAACAAATGCCGAGCCACCTCAGCTGGCCACTCTCGATGTGGAGGAGCAGCGGATCTGTACCCAGCCACCCTACGGAGTAACCTCATTTCGGCCACTTGTGTCCAGGATCTCATCCTTTCGGTCATGACCCAAAGCTCATGACCATGGGTGAGAGTAGGAATGAAGATTGACTGGTAAATCGCCTTACAGCTCAGCTCCTCAGCTGTCAGCTTCACCATGACAGACCGGTACAGCGACCACATTATTGCAAAAGCTGCACCAATCTGTCGATCTCTCATTCCATCCTCCCCTCACTCGTGAACAAGACCCCAAGATACTGAATCTCCTCCACCTGAGGCAGGAACTCCCCACCAACCTGAAGGGGGCAAGCCACCCTTGTCTGACTGAAAACCATGGCCTCAGACTGAGAAATGCCGATTCACCTCCCAGCTGCTCCACTCAGCTGCAAATCGCCTCAGTGCACACTGTAGGTCCTGGCCAGATGCAGCCAACAGGACAGCATTATACGCAAAAAGCAGTTTCCCGTGGTCACCAAACCAAACCCCCTGCGGCCCCCGGCTGTGCCTAGAAGTCTTGTCCATAAACATAATGAACAGGACCAACATGCACTGGGAACAAATCTTACTGCCGGCAATGCAAACCAACAGGACACTGCGAGGAACTCGGTCGAATGCCTTGGGCAAACTCCCAAGAACCCTCCAGTATCCTGAAGAGGGTATAGAGTTGGTCCAGTGTTCCACGTCCAGGACGAAAGCCACATTGTTCCTCTTGAAGCTGAGGTTCGACTATCGGACGAATTCTCTTCTCCAGTACCCTGGCATAGACTTTCCCGGGGAGCCTGTGGAGTGTGATCCCCCATAGTTGGAGCACACCCTCCAGTCCCCCTTCTTAAAAAGAAGAGCCACCACCCCAGTCTGCCAGTCCAGAGATACTGTCCCTCGCGTCCACCCAATGCTGCAGAGGTGTGTCAGCCAAGACAGCCCCACAACATCCAGAGACCTGAGGTACTCGGGGTGGATCTCGTCCAAAAGCCCCAGTGCTCTGCCACCGAGGAGCTTTTTTAACAACTTCAGTGACCTCAGCCAGGGTGACGGTCGAGTACTCCCCTGGGTCCCAGGCCTCTGCTCCCTCAGTGGAAGACACGTTGGAGGGATTGAAGAGTATCCTTCCACCCCCTTAAAGTATTCCTTCCACCACCCGACAATGTCCCCAGTCGAGGTTAACAGAATCCCAGATATATCCCACTGTATACAGTGTTGGCAGGGCACTGCTTCCACTTTCTGAGGCATCGGATGGTTTGCCAGAACCTCTTTGAGGCCTTTTACATGGTCACACCGAACTCCTGCCAATCGTTCTGCTTGGCCCACCCGTACCTGTCAGCTGCCCCACAGAGTTCCACAAGCCAACCAGGCCTGATAGGACTCCTTCTTCCACTTGACGGCAGCCCTTACTTCTGGTGTCCAGAACGATAGTTCCGAGTCAGAGCACTTTCCAGCACCCCTTCCAAGGACTCCAAGAAGGCCGAGTACTCTATATTGCCATTCGTCCCGTAGGCACAAATGACAGTGAGAGACCTCCCCCCAACCCGAAGGTGCAGGGAGGCGACCCACTGAGGTAAACTTCAACACATGGCGGCTAAGCTGGGGGTGCTATGAGCAAGCCCACACCAGCCCGGGCAACACCAGAGTAGTGAAGAGTCCAGCTCCTTTCGAGGAGATGGGTTCCAGAGCTCAAGCTGCACATGGAGGTGAGTTGACTATCTCTAGCTGGTAACTCTCAACCTCCCGCAGCAACTCCAGATCCTTCCCTCAAGAGAGGTGACATTCCATGTCCGTAAAACCAGATTCTGTGTCCAGGGGTCAGGTTGCCGAGGTCCTCACCTTTGGCTGCCGCCCAATCCACAAAGCACCGGCCCCTTACGGTCCCTCCTGCAGGTGGTGGGCCCATGGGAGTAAAGTGAAATAGTATCTTATACATTTTTAAAAGGTCTATTAATTAAATGTGCAGTTGTTTCACAAAACTCTAGAAGGTGCAGATTAATGTGTTCTTAACATAACTTAATCACAGCTTTAAATGACTTGGCATAAGCTGATTGGTCGATGATGCGTATGTAAACAATGAACTTGTTGCTTTCACTCGAGTGACTTTCTCTGTATGATGATAAAGAATAAGTGTCAGTGTTTTTTGCTAACATGCTGTAAAGAGTAGTTTTAGAGTCGACACATGATATTATCGTCAATCAGCACAACCCTAGTGTGGTGTCCAGTTTATCTTTAAAATTATAACCTAAAATACTGTCTTCCAGCAACGGCCGTATGCACCTTCATGAGAGCATTGAGTTAAGGCTTTTTGATTTAGATTATAAATTAAATTTTTAGGTGATCTATTTCTTTGTGACGAAGCAAGTAGGTTGTATTTCCAGAATTTTTTCTGAAGGACATCCCCTACACATTGGCTCTGAAATCTGGATGAGATCTGGACATAGATGCCAAAATGTGCAGAAATTCTAAAGATTTGTATTAAAAAAAACTATGTGCTCAAAGTAGGACAAATTTCTCATCCAGCAAGAAAACATGCACAAAATACGATAGAAACACTTGAATAAAAAAAAACATGCTCCAAACAACTCTTTAACTTCTTGGATAGAAAAAAATGCTTTATCTATTCATTTTCTTCTGCTCATCTGGGGTCGGGTTGCTATATTTTTCATACGCGTTTCCATTTGCTCTTGTTTTAGGATTATTCTGGCTGGGGGAGAAATGAAAAAGACAATGTAAGAAAGTTAATAGACACTTTTTTTGCTGAAATTCGTTGTTTTGTTGTTGCTTGCTTAGATTTGCAGGTGTCCTGGGACAGGTGAGGGAGTGAGCGGATGCTGGTGGAGCTGCTCAGAGAAGACATTAAACTCCAGAGAGACAGAGAATACATTATTTATTAACCCTTCTCTGAAGAAAAGAGTGGAAAGTCTTCTCAGAGACTCGGAGGACAGTGCAGTGGACAGTAGAAGAGGCATGGAGACCCCTCTGTATGATGTACCAGTGTCCAGACAGGAGAGAAACACCAGGGTCTGGATTGTGAAACCCATTCTCTTCTCAGAAGATCCAGGAGCCCTGTAGGATCTCTCTGCTCAGCCCAAAACCATTAAACCAGTTCCGGCACATTCAGTACAGGACTCTGTCTGATGCAGATAAAGACGGAAAAGAGAAATGAATAGCTATGAAAAACTAATTAGAACAAGAAATACCGGGATACTTTAGCAAACTACTTTTAGTAACTACTAATACCACATTGGGGAAAAAGTACTCGTCACATTTAAAATCTTAGCTGCAGGGAGATTTCAACCAAAAATGAAAACATGAGAGTAAGTAAATGATTACAGAATGTTTATTTTCTATAATTAAAGTATTGTATTGTATATGCTAATACTACTAATTAAAGTGAAGGTATAGGCCTACAGTATTGTTCTGAAAAATTATTTGGATGGTTTTGTATCAATATTAGTGCTGCACCACTGTGTATGTTGTATTGTATTTCTGAATTATGTTCAGGGCTGTTATATTTAACTTATATTTATACTTCATATAATGTTGGGTTTAATCGACAACAATGACTCCGAGAACAAAACTGAAGAAAATCTAGTACTTTATATTTGATAGAGAAAAGGCCTTAGATATTATTCAGCATTTGATCTACTGTGTGTGTATTGTATGTTTTTTTTATAGTTTTTTTTTAATGGATCATTGCATTCAAGCAAGATCCAAGCCGATACCTGCATTAAAGTTGTCATCCGGGGATTAAACCAGTCTCGAGCCCGACTCCATTGTGACGTGAAACATGAAAGTGAAAGTGAAAGTGATCAACTCTGGCTCCTCCTATCCTGTAGGACGTCAGCTCTCCGTTGCTATGCGACAGGAGCGGTAATCTAGAACACCTGAGGAAATCCCGAGGAGGCGTGGCTTCGAGCTTCACGCGCTTCAGTTTGGGACACAGATACAGTGGTCTGTGGTGTTTGTTTCCACTAGCTGCTCGTGAAACGCAAGTTTAACACATTAGAAGTAAGGACGTCCTCGTATTTACTTCCGCGTTGAAAAATAAAGTGCTTAGGTGTGTGTTCGTTGAATGACCTCGTTCAAAGTACAAATCAAAGTACCGCGAGAGCGAAAGTAAAGAGAACACAGACCCGTCAGTCGATCTCGCGATAATTTGATGTTATGCACCTTGTACTTTACATGTGACGTTTACACCTGATCCGTTTTTTCTGATCGAAAAGCCATCATTTACCTAATCATCATTTTAATGTTTATGCGGGGACATACATGAACATAAAGAGAAAACTAAGACATTTTGAGAAGTTGTCTAGAAACTGAACGTTTTGATCAAAGCAAGTCTTCAGCTGTGGAGCAGAAAGACACTTCCTTATTCATGTAAGTAAAGATTAAATACTGTCTTAATCATGAAACACTCATGAAACATGATCAAATATGAACAAACAGGATTCACTCTAATGTGCTGTAAACATTTTTTTAAACATGTATGTATATATATATATATATATATATATATATATATATATATATATATATATATATATATATATATATATATATATATGTATATGTGACCTTCTGGTCTTGTGATCTGACTTGGTTTGTCCCACCCTTCATCAGCACTCACACTCTGGACTTGGTTGACGTAAAATGTTTATTTGTCTCCTGCATACAGAGCGATAGGACGTAAACGGCAAGTTCGCAGATGTTACAATTCCACCTACAGCAGTCCTTCATAGCTCTGCTAAACAATTAAATTGTCTTTTCCTTCGTGATCGTATGTTACATTACATTTTAAATACAGCAAAAATAAAAGAAAACTGTATATAACATGGTACATAAATTACAAGGCTTACGTCACTCGTTTTATGAGACTAATGCGTTTTTTACGAACAAACATTTAAATACAGAAAACACTCAAATGAACAACAAAGAAACAATTACCTGCATACAGAGCGATAGGACGTAAACGGCAAGTTCGCAGATGTTACAATTCCACCTATTCAGAACACGTTTCAATTTGTTAGCACATGGCAAAATGGCGCACGTGGAAAACGGTACATTAATTCACGAATAAAAAGCATCAAAACAACACATACATAAAGAGAAAACACATTTAACAAATGAATCGCTGTCTATGATGTGTAATGCCTTTCAGATAGTGCCTTAAATTTTACATGAAATTACTTTATTGAATTTCGACGTGGAGCTACAACAAAAACGACTCACCTACAGCAGTCCTTCATAGCTCTGCTGCAGACTACGCGAACGCAATGGGCAATAGCGCCACCGGCGCAACCAATAAGAAACGCGAACACATTAACGCAGGATTTACTTAAAGGAACCTTATAGTCATGTGACATTTATCTCGTTACATACACCCCCCTTAAATCCTGCTTAATGGGAACCATGAGAAAAATCAACAGTGAAGAAAAGAGAAAACCACTATAACCAAACTCTAACCTCATGGTTTAAGAGAAAGAGAAAAAAAACAAAACAAGAAAACATATGCACATGGCGTACAATTCAGCTGTCAATCATAGATTCTTCCATAAGGAGTATATGAAGATTAAGGGAGGCGCCAACCCCAATCCCATAGTAGACCAAAGAGATGCCTGTTACACCTCGAAAATGCTATTATGTACCAACTCAATATTTTACGTACAATCTTTGTATAAATCTATTTCTTTAGTGTTCTCAACTTGAAGCACAAAAGCAAAATGTAACTGTTTATGTGAAAATGCTTTTAACTAAGTAAACGAAAGAGCTCACAGTAGATTCTGAACTGTCTATGTGTTGATTGTTCATTTCATAAATCAGCTTTTTGGGAGGCTTAATAACTCTGCCAAGCCTAGTTCGAGTTACTGCAGCCTCAACATGCCTTGGCTGTGTGTATACCACATTCTCGTTTGTGACATCATCCTTAACTTGTTCTCCTTGAGTCGAGTCAGAGTCTTGACTTCCTGCTTCAGGTAAGACAACATCACTTGTCACATTCACATCACTTCTTTCTTGTAAGTTCCCAGCATTGGTACTTGCAGAGTCCAATATCTCTGACACACAAGCAGACACATCAGGCAACTCTGTACAATTTGTACGTCCATCCTCAAAGCCATCAGGATTACTTAATATCCAGTTTGCCGTTCTGTCATCTTGATCAACTTTGTTTTCTTGATCAATTTCATCGTCTGTGACATTATCCTTTCCATCCTGTTCCTCAGTGTCATCGACTGGTAAGAAGTTTACAGGTAACAAAAGATTTCTGTGAACTACTCTCACTTTGTTTGAGTTGACATCCTTAATCCTGTAAACATTAATGTCAGGATACACAGCCATTACTTCATAGGGGATGAATCCCATTTGTCAGCAACTTTTCTTCTTCCTTTTCACCTCTGTTCGCTACCAGTAGTACTCTATCACCAATAGTCAGTGGACAGCCCTTAACCTTTCTGTTATACAGTCTTTCATGTCGTCCCTGCTCTTTCAGAGTGTGCATCCGTGCTATGTGAGCTGCTTCCCGCAAGTCTTTTCTCAACTTGGACACAAAATCTTTATAGTCCACCACATCTTCATTTAGAAGCACATTTTGAAACAAGATGTCAATTGGGAGACGAGGAACTCTGCCAAACATAAGAAGGAATGGTGCAAAACCAGTTGTCTCATGTTCAGTGCAGTTGTAACAGAAGGTAAGCTGCTGTAACATCTGAGGCCATCTTGACTTTGCTTTAGGAGGCAATGTTCTAATCATGCTCCCAAGAGTCCTGTTAAACCTCTCAGCAATGCCATTACCCATGGGGTGGTACGGTGTTGTGTGTGACTTGTCCACACCCGCCATGGTCAACAGTTCCTTGATTAGCTTGCTCTCAAAATTGGCCCCTTGATCCGAATGAATTCTTTTGGGGTATCCATAGACCAAGAAGAAATCATTCCAGAGCCGTTTTGCAACTTGTTTGGCTGACTGATTCTGACATGGAAATGCATGAGCCATTTTTGTAAAATGATCAGTCACAACCAGCACATCCACAGACTTTCCATCCTTAACCTCTGCTGACCAAAAATCGATGCAGACCAGTTCAAGGGGTTCTGATGTGCAGATATTCTGTAATGGAGCACATGCATGTGGTTCTGAGGTTTTTCCGACTACACACCGTCGACAATTCTTCACGTAATCATCAATATCTGTTTTCATTCCAATCCAGAAGAATCGTTGTCTTGCAAGTGACAGTGTTCTACTACGTCCTTGGTGTCCTGCTGCATCATGAATTCCATGAAGAATTTGTGACTTCAGAGATGCAGGTACAACAAACAGGTACAGTTTCTTGTTTAACTTCGGATCCCTCTTCACCTTATATAGTACTCCATGAGAAACAACAAATTTGTCATAGTGCTTCAAAAGTTTCCGCACACTTGTGGATTCTTTTGATTGTTCTTTCTTAGATGGTTTCCGGCATCTCTCAATGTAATACAGAATCCGACACAAAGTACTGTCCTGTTCCTGTTCATGCACGATATTGCTCTTCTGCAACGGAGGGTCAAACTGTTGCGGCTGCAGGATGTCTGGTACTATGCCTAGTACTTCACTCAATCCACCAGTAGCCTGTGCTGCTAAAACTGCAGAAACTTCCTGGCTCCCAGAAAAACCTGCAGGCGAGAATTCATTGCTGGTTGTGTCATGAGAACAGTCAACAACTCCCTGCGCCACCTGATGATTACTGGCACACTTGAAAGCATCTTGGACAGTGTTGTCCACAACACCACTGACACATTTTAAAAGAGACAGGTATGGTTCAGTAATAAGGCGATGACCTATGCATGACTGAACAAATGGCTCACGGCTCAGAGCATCCGCGACAACATTTTTTGTTCCCGGTACATACTTCAAGTCAAAACTGTAAGAAGCAAGTTTTGCTACCCATCGCTGCTCACATGCATCAAGTCTAGGTTTAGTCAGAATATATGTAAGAGGATTATTGTCGGTCCTTGCCGTGAAGTGGCGTCCTCTCAGCCAATGGCTAAACTTCTCACAAATAGCCCATTTTAAAGCAAAAAACTCTAATCTGTGAGCTGGATAGTTCATTTGTGAGCGAGACAGAGTTCTACTCGCAAAGGCTACAGGTCTGGCAAAGTCTTCACCTGGTACAACCTGCGACAACACAGCACCGACTCCATCAAAAGATGCATCAACAGCTAAGATGAAAGGCTGGTTAAAATCTGGGTGAGCAAGTGTTACACTGTTTGTCAATTCATGTTTTAAGGTGTGCAAAGCTTCTTCACAATCCGTAGTCCAGTCAGCTGGGGAAAGTTTGAGGTAACTAACTTTCTTTCTTGGTTTGCGTCCTTTCATGACAGGAGTTTGTTTGACTGCACCTGATGTCAGCTTAAATAGGGGCTTTGCTTTTGCCGAACATCCTTCAATGAAGTGTTGATAATACAGAACCATTCCAAGGAAGGACCTGATCTTCTTCTGACATGGTGTTTTTCCATCGATTTCCATCAAATCAGATGCCTGAATCTTGTTAATTGCTTCAACTTTCCCTGGATCAGTCTTAATCCCTTCCTCACTTATGATATGTCCAAGAAATTTCACTGATCGTCTCAAGAAACAACATTTCTTTGGAGCCAACTTTAGATTGTGCTGTGACAACCGAGAGAGAACCATTTCAAGACGGTGAAGAGCGACAGACTCAGAAGGGGCAAACACCATTAAATCATCAAGGTAACATAGGACACTACTAAAATTCTCATCTCCAAAGACAGACATCATCATTCTCATGAAAGTGGCTGGACTATTGGAGAGACCTTGAGGAAGCCTATTATATTCATGGAGGCCAAATGGGGAAGAGAAGGCAGTGTACTTTTTATGTTCTTCCTCTAGGGGAACATTATAATACCCTGATGTAAGATCCATTGTTGAGAAAAATGTATTGCCACCTAATGCAGCCAACACATCAGACCGGTGTGGTAAAGGGTAGGCATCTCTGACCGTCCTCGCGTTTAAACACCTAAAGTCAGTGCATATCCGGAGATCGCCGTTTTTCTTCCAAACAAGTACAAGAGGCGACGCATAGTCACTATGTGACTTTCGAATGATACCTTTTTCCTCCATCTCATTTAGCACTGTTCTCAGTTTGGCATACTGGCTTGGTGGTACACGCCTGTAAGGGAAACGGAAAGGTCTGTCATCGGTAAGGTTAATTCGGTGGACAAAGCCTTTAGCCTCTCCGCAATCCATTTTGTCTCTTGAGAAAACAGACTCATACTTTTCAATAATATGCAACAACTTGTCTTTCCAGAGGTCTGACACTTCACACGACTCCAAATCAAGGTCGTCAATGTCTAAGTCACTCAACGTCTGCTTCATTTCATCATTAGATCTAGAAGGTAAGGGTTCCTCAGTACGTTGCAGATTTGACTGAATCTGATTCGGTGGCGTTAAATCTTGAACAGCAATACAAGGTGACACGTCAGCTATTTTTGTATTTCTCTTCAACACAACTCTGTGATTAGTGGGATTGATGACTTTCAACGGGATCGAACCATCTCCCCATAGTGGTGTTATGACTCTTCCAACCAATATTTGTCTTGGTCTCGCTCTGGACTCTGTTGGTTCCACAATAACGGTGCTGCCGACTGACAAGACAGAAGACTGTGGTAGCTTTCCCCAAACCAGATGTTCGGTTTGTGGTTCCAGCGTCACACTCCTTTGCAATTTTACGGTACCAACTTTCTCAGGTATGGATTCACCTCTCCATCGTTCTGTGTTAGAGAAAAGAGATAGAAACATAGAGCATTCATCATTCTCATTGTTACTTGACTTAGACACAAGCCTCCAGTAACCATTGGTTTCTCTCAATTGCATCAGAAGTCGTTTTATGACATTAGTGCCCAAAATCATCTCTTCGGTCTGCCCAGGCACAACTAAAGCAGGAATTATCATGGAGCAGCCATACACTGTAGCTGTAAGATCATAGATTGCTGTAGGGGTAACATGGTGACCACCGCAGCCAACAATGACAATATCTTGTGACTGACTTGTAATATCTGTGTTTCTCTTCAGCAAACTTTCTTCAGCGGATTGGCTGATAGTACACGCCATCGATCCACTGTCGATTAAAGCTTTAAAGGTGATATCGTTCTCAAGTGAAACAGATGTGTAAAACAAGCTATCAGCTTTTGGCACTCTTTGTACACCCTGAAAGATGACCGTTTTGTCTGAAGATACGTCACTAAACATCTGACACAAAGAATCATAATCCATTACGTCATCAAAATTAGAAATGGGAGATTCACTCTCAAGATCTACGTGTTCCTCCCTCACACGTAGATCATTTAGTTTGACTGCTGGTTGACTGAGGCAGCATCCTTCCCTTCCTTTGGACAGTGATTCCTTGCATGGTCAGGCGAGAAACACTGGAAACAGAGCCTGTGATTTTTACAGTGAGTAAAAGCTGAATGTGAGGTCTCCTTGCACACTAAGCATGGTGAAGCATTCAAGCCTGGAATTCTAGGCAAATTGCGCCTCTTTCTGAAGTCCTCCTTGGTTTTGTGTGCAGTACCACTGTGATTCATCAAAACCCTCTCCAGCATGTCGATCACCTTTTCTAGAGCCATTGTTTCAGACTGCTTTGACTGAAGTGAGTCCTGTTCCACTTTTATTGGGCATGTGCTAGGACTTACATGCATCTCATTCACAGAAAATGTCTGCTCACATTTGACAGGTCCATGTCCTTTACCTGTTGTTCTGATATTTTTCTCTGAATGATACTCATTCAGGATCTCTTGCACTTCAGAAGCTGTCCATTTGTCAATGGTCTTTGAACGGAAAGTCAGCACTAGATCTGAATTTGGACAATTCCTAATGAACATTCGTGTGACTTCAATCAGCCGATTATCCAGAACTTTTCCTTGTTGCTTCAGACACTCAGCTGTTATGTCCGCAGTGCGGTTCAAGCGTAACCAGTAATCAAAGGGGTCCTCCTGAGGTTCCGGAAGAGTAGTGTAGAAATCTTGCAGTGGGATAGGAGAATACTGCTGGCAACTGAAATGCTTGCGTAATAGGGTGTAGATTGCATCAGGATTTGTTCGAATATCTAAACCACTTGACAGAATCCCCACCTTAACAACATCTTTGGCTTTGCCTCTCAGGTGGATTAAAATCTCTTCACCTTGTTCCTCCAAAGGCAGAAAACCCTTTCTTAGGAAGTTTCTCATGAGCTCCACCCACTCATCAAGTGTAACAGTATCTGATGCATCGCCCCTGAAATTCGGAGGATCTTTGACTTCCCTTTGACGCACAACTTGGAACTGGGAGGAATCAGACATTGAATTCTGATCGGGTGTGCATCTACTGACATGACTACTCTTTGATGCAGCATCTGTGTGACTGTGTAAATTCAAATGTGCAAGGATACTATCTGCCAGCTGTAGTCCTACTTGCTGCACTATGTTACCCATCTGACTCATTATGTCACTGGAATGGAGCGGAGTCGACAACTTTTTCCTTGTGTTATTCCACTGAATTTTTCTAACTTTTCTTAACTTCAGAGTTACATGTGTGTGGCACTGAAACAGTAAAGCCCCGCCCTTCTTTGATTTGATTGGTCATCTAAATCCTTCTGACATTGACAAGCGCTGTCTGGAGTTGTTTTTCTTTTCTTTTTATCACCCTAACAACAAACACATCATAATTTTTTTGTTAATTAGCAAATGTGCTTTTCTTCAAAATAAAGAGAAATTTCTGAACATCTTTTTAAGAATGCTGTTTTGGACATTTCCACATGGTGGTGGTTGTTTCCTGACTGCCAACGATGGCTGCCTTCAGTGTTTGGGTCTCCAGCATGCAGAAGAGGCGTTACGGGAAAGGCTATGTCCGCATTGCATTGCCCCTGACAGGGCTGCGATCTCATGTCATGAACCGCGCCTCTGTGGCTCTCTCCGACGGCCACTGGAGGGAAACCTCCCCAGAATATTAGTCCTCAGAACTCCATTTCCCATCATGCCATTTCCCAGCCCTGATTACTTGTCCAGGTGTACCCCATTAGACTACTATATAAGCTGCTACCAGATTGTACTCATTGCATAGTCTTATCCTTGCTCCGGCTGGTAATTCTAACCGTTTGTTCTATCGTTGTCTTCCTGTGTTTGACCTTGTTCCGTGTTTTCGTTTTGCCGATTGTTTGCTGCCTACCCATTGACCTATTGCCTGACTCTGTTTTCGACTCTGCCTGCCCTATGTTATCTCAGATATTGTTACCGAACCTTGCCTGTTTGACTATTCTCATTAAAGAGCTTGCGAATGGATCTGAACGTTTATGATACCCTCTGCTGCCACCAGTCTATAGCTTTATAGCTTTTATTCACTGTTATATGTTTACCTATGTCTGACTCGCTTATGAACTTAAGTGACATCCCATTCATAATCAGTAGGGTTCAATGTGATGTCGATCCACCCTTTGCAGCTATAACAGGTTCAACTCTTCTGGGAAGGCTGTCCACAGGGTTATGGGAATTTTTGACCATTTTTCCAGAAGCGCATTTGTGAGGTCACACGTTGGACGTGTAAGGGTCCCCCTTTTCCTGCAGATTGGAATCCAGAGGCCCTGGTCGAAGGTCAATGCGTGTTCGGTCTTTTCTTTGCGTCTCGTTAAAATCACTAATATTTATTAATCTTTTGGGTTTCCAATTATAGTACTGACCTTATACATAATTTTATCTGACTCCAATCTTTCGTGATTTTAGTTATATTTACTTAAATGTAACTGCTGATCCCTCTAGTTGTGATTAAACTTGGATCATTAATTAACTATAATATTTCCTAGTTTCGACTTATCGTTCGTTAGGAGTCTGGGTTTGCTTACAGACCTTGTTTGGCCAGAACAGACTCACAACACATCTGGGCTAGTCCAGGTCTTAGTCAGAGGCTAATCCGTAGATCACTTACCTTAATGCAGCCATCTCCTCGATAGACTCAAAAAGAGTATTTTTTTTATGCATTCCCTACATAATAGCATGCTAAGCCAGTTTGGTGGCCAGAATTCAAGATCTCAAGACGGCTCCATCCATCGATTGTTGATCTGACTCACCCTAGCACGCCAACAATGAGGAAAACCTCAGAAGTCACTAACCCACTAGAAAAGTTGTTTCAGACAATATTATAAGTTAACCAAGATTAACATTTATTTTGTCAGGCAAGAACAGTTTCCAAATTGGTATGATTGATAAACATTTGTACAACTGATCAGCAGTACAAAAATAACACAAAACAAAATAAAATAAACTTAAAAGGTCATTATACCTGGTCTTTAAAAAGTACATAGTGTAGTGTATGAGGACACACACCACACTACGGGCCGATCTGTGCGCCTTGTTGTGTTTTGTCACTTTCCTTATATACTCAGACCAGACAAAGAAATACCAAATGTAGTTATAAAAACCTTTTGGTGTTTAGGTTCCCGTGCTCCATGGTCACACCTGGCTGGAACACATTCAGAGACCCAAAAGGAGGACACACCTCCTTCTCAACAGAACACAGTTCTACCAAGTTCTTAATCTTTTCCATAATATAAGTGATTACTGTGAAATTGAGACCAATTTACCAATCGCACTGAGACCTTTCAAATGAGACCAAACATGAAAGTAAAGAACAATAGGTTCATAAGACACATGACATATAATGCCTTATTCCTAATGAACTTTAAACCAAGTCTTTTGGGCAGAAGGAAGGGAAGCAAGAAGAGCAGAGGTGAAGAGGGTGTCATAAACACAATGGGGGGTGGTGTTGTTTACTTTCTTTTTGAAGTCCTTTTGTTCCTTTGGATATCCCTTCTCAGATCAGTCTTAATGCATATACAGGTTTTGATTCACCTCCTTACATCGGTCTTCTCCCTGGCTCCTCCCTCCGTCTGCATCTCCCTGGACTCCTTCTGCTTACTCCCTCCTGGGTTCCCGTCCTCCACCGGAACCTCCTCCCAAACTCCCAGTTTTTGTTTTGTTTTTTGTTTTGTAGAGTGCCAGGAGTCGCTCCTAGGAGGGGGGCTGTGTCACCAAGTCAGTAGAGGCAGCCCTTATTTCTAGATGATCTGTGATCTGTGCTACTTCCTGTTTCAAGACTATAAATTCTGAAGCAGGCCCCTCACCTGCAGGTCACATTGATTGATTGTTGTTTGTTTCTAGTTGGCCTAGCCCTGTGTTTCCCTTATCTTAGATTCTTTGGTTTTGATCCTAGCTTTCTCTGATACTTTGACTGTTTACTGCCTGACCCGACCTCTGCCTGTTTTTTGGACTTTTTTGTTGCCTTGCCTCTTATACTCCTCTGTGCTGTGTTTCAACGTCTGCCTGCTTTGTCCATGCCTTCAGCCAATAAAAGCCTGTGAATGGATCCGCACGCCTCAGACCCTTCATTCGTTACACGTATAGTTCTTAAACATTTTGAAAATAGAGTTTAGGAGGTAACCACAATTTAGGTTTAGGACGTAACAGCTTTTTATTGGCTCGTAAAGCCTTGGCTCCATGTGACCACGTCTGTGTCCGTACCGTTCTAATCAAAGATAGCGTAATCTTGTATCTCCCTGCTCCCAAGTCCTAAATATTGTATGTTTGATAAAACATGATTTTGGGGAAGTGTGTTAATGTTGGTGTGCGATAGCAATATAAGGTATAATATCCACTTTAACAAAGCAATGTTTAATAACTCGAAAAATATACAGTATTTTTTAATTCCTGAAAAATAATTGTTTTGGGGATGCAGGATTACGCCGACAGTGACAATATTCAGATTCAGCCATTAATCATTCTCTCAACTGAATAATACCGAACATGTAGGTCCTGACCATTTTGTTGCATGTGTGGTCAAATGTAAATATACATTTATTTATTACCACTAGGTTGATTTTGGTTGTGGTAAAATAGCAGTTTCCATGGTAACTAAACTTCAAAAGGTCATAATATTCATCTGATTTCAAGCTGAAAATAAAAGGTCTTACTATTATCCTTTTGAAAAATCTCTTAAGGATACATAATTTCTTCAGTAAAATTCAAACCTTTTTTTCTTGTCCTACAGAAGTCAATGACAGAAGATGACGTCGGAGCAGAATCTGGATACAATGGAAGGTGCTGTTGCTGTTGCCGATTTCTGATATAATTTTTTTTAGCATTCTTGATTTTAACATATTTTAATATTCTTTATTACTTTGTTATTCACAGGTGAACATAAATGCTTAGAGGCAAGAGAAAAACAAGGTAAAGAAACTTTAGTGCATAAATAAGCCTGTGTCATGAATCTATCTAACAAACATGAGCTGAACATAAAAAGAAGTGAAACTGTTAAACTGAACCAGTGGTTTTCTACTTTTTGTCTTTCTTTTTTTGAAAAGAAAATGTGCTCCTTTTAGAAGTTAATACAAGAAATACAAGGCTAATTATGTGGGTATATTTACACCCCACATAAACAACAGCAGCAAGGAACCAAAGCTCTACCAGTGACAGAAATAGAGGAAAAAATCTTTGGGAGAATCCAGGTTTAGTTGTAGGGCCAGTTCTCCACCGCTCAGAGAGAATTGTCTGGATAACGAGGTTTTGTGCCCATGGCCATGACCTCTTCACCCAAGGATCTGTCTCTGGGGCTCATCTAGGTGGTCTGGTCTCCACTGAGGGTCAGGGCTGTAGAAGTGGACTCTAGCTCCTGATCCACAATCAGGTCTGGATACGGACTGGCTCTGGGATTGGATTAGTCACACTTCGCCATCTGTATCTGCTGTAGACTCATTGTATTGGTAGTTGTGATGTTAGAAGTAGATTTATCTAGATTTATTGATTATTATTTTTACAAACTTCTCCATATTTAGGGCAGATCCACGAATCATATATTTATGTTTTTAAATAATCTCCTGTAGTACTTCATTCAAATTCACACCATCTAGAAGTCTGTAATTCTGTTAAATGTATATTTTGTGTTTAATTCTGAAATCTAATAATCTCTCTCTTTCGTTACACTAAAATCCAGTCCAGATGAGAAATGCCCCGACTACAGTCAGTGTTGATATAAATTCTGAAACAGGTGCGAGTGTAAATGCTCCTCTATTGACTGCGAACACCTTCACAGGACCAGTAACCATTTATGGCTCAAATGCTGAAGGAAACGGTACATTTACTTTACTATGACTAGACACACTACTAGTTCTACTAACATCAGAGTAAAGACTGGTAATGTTACAAAGACTCACTTGATTTAGCAGCATTTTAATTCTGTGGAATAATACCTCAACTAATTTCTTTCTCTACCAGATAAACAGGAATCCTCAGAGATGGCAGAGGAACACAGAGAAAAACAAGGTAAATCAACAACATCTACAACAGTGTGTTACAGCCAAAAATCTGAACACTGTATATGCCTGATCTACATCAACACTGTTCCAGTTTTTCATGATAGTGAGATCCTAGTTTTTGCCTGTCCCTGATGAAAGAAGGACATTGTGAAACAATCTTGCCGATTTCTGTTACCGTGGCTCCTCATATGGTTTTGTGACCAAAACAAGAGTCAAATACCTCAGACTTCCTCTATCACAGCTTCCTTTCCTTTTAGCAAACATAAAAAGTACAATAGCTAAACTACGCTTTCTCATGATCTTTTTGTTTACCACTAGCGCGTTTTATTAATAGACATTTTATTCTTTTAAATGCATCACAACCAAGTCATGTCATAGCCAAGTTTATTAGATCAATGTCACACTGTTTGTAAAAATCTTATTAATAAAATTGTGCAGTGATTAGAAGCCCTAATACAGAAAATATGATAGAATTATTATATTTTAAGTAGAATGATCATACCCAGGAGTACATATCCTCTGGGGCCGACATACACTGACAAACTACACGCAATTGAATGCGTTTCATCTCAATATAAATGTGTTATTGATGAACCAGAGCGAAATTAACACGGGATAAAAGAAAAAAACATTTTCTCAGAGCCCTGACTATATTTGCATTCCAAACTATATAACAGCACATTGAGCACACAGCCCTTTACAGAGCTGCCAAATATCACGTGATTTCGTCCTTGTTTCCTGCAGTTACACCAGAAAGGTTTTCCAGCGTAAGTAAATTACTACAGTGGTAATTTTTTTTTTAAATTACAAGTTGTGTTTCTTATTTCACAGTAATGTCACAGTAATGATCAGTCGATGTGTTATTTAGTTTGCCTTGTTAGTTTTTCAGTATATAAAAGTAACTTGAATCGTCAGGAGATCCTGTCGAGAGGCGAAAGTAACGCTTGTTACTTTAGTTCCACTGATTAACGTATTCTTCATAATCATAGTCAGATGTATTTAATTAATCATAACTGACCAAATACAATGCTGAAGCATTTTTATTCTTCAAAATATCCAGTTTATTAAAACATAATAAACAACTGTTTCTGGGGATGGGGCTATAATCCAGATGTAACATTTAAACTAATCAGATATAACCGGGCCACCTCTGCCAGATCAAATATATTTATGACCTATAAATATATACAGTCCCTGACAAAAGTCTTGTCACTTGTGTACAAATTGACCTGAAGTGCCGCTGAAATATATTTCTAATCAAGATTTTTTACAAGAAATGGCTCATTTAATCCCAACAGCTTTTGTAATAATGTTTCAGTGCAAAACGAAACTGTCAAAAAGTATTCTAATATTCATAGCTTGGTAAAGCCCATTGAGTCAATTTTTGTAGTGTGTGTTTAAGTGTTGTCGCCTTGTCATATGAGCTTCGCCTGTGACTAAGAATGGATCAATTAGGTCTCAGGTGTGTATAAAAAGAACCCCAGTACACTAGACCTTCACATCAACTGCAACTAGACCTCTGCAAACATGCCTAAGATTCACCCTGAGACTAAAGTGTTGATTATCAAGAGGCTGAAGACCAGATCCACTGCTGATGTGGCAGACACGTTCAATGTGTCTCAGCGTCAAGTACAGAGGATAAAAAAAAGATTTGAAGAGACTGGAGATGTTTTTGACAAGCCCAGTTCAGGCAGACCCCGCAAGACAACTGCTCAAGAGGACCGTTTGTTGGCTCGAAAATCCAAGGCCAGCCCATTTTCCACTGCAGCAGAGCTCCACGAGACCCGGTCACCTGAAGTCCCCGTGTCAACCAGAACAGTTTGTCGGATTCTATCTCGAAATGGCCTCCATGGTCGAATCAGTGCCCAGAAGCCAGCACTCAACAAAAGACAATTGAAAAACCGTGTGGCATTTGCCAAGGCCCACAGCCGGCTAAAAGGATGGACGCTGGAAAAGTGGCAGAAGGTGGATTTTTCAGATGAATCTTCTGTTGAATTACACCACAGTTGCCGCAAATATTGCAGGAGACCTACTGGAGCCTGCATGGATCCGAGATTCACCCAGAAAACAGTGAAGTTTGGTGGCGGAAAAATCATGGTCTGGGGTTACAACCAGTATGGGGGTGTACGAGAGATCTGCAGGGTGGAAGGCAACATCAATAGTCTAAAATACCAAGAAATCTTAGCTACTGTGACGGGAGGAGCCAACGACAGACACAGTGGGCGTGGCGTCAGGCCTCGGAGAGGCTTTTTATTAAACAATAAATACAAAATAAAGTGTCCAAAGGGGGAAAGTGTCCAAATAAAAGGGGATCTGGTGTCCTCGTCGTACGCGAGGGAAAGTGAAGGTTGAGGCCGTGTTCCAGGGGGAAGGGTCCAGGTAAGGGCGGAGTCCGGCGGTCGCACACGCCCCTTTTTCTGGTCTGGGCGCGCGAGGCGGCGGCTTCTTCCGCGCGTCTCCGTCGCCGTTGCTCGGGCGGCAGAGTGGGATGAGCTCTGTGTTCACGGACGGTGGGTGAGGTCCATCGCGCACCCTTCCTGGACCCACGAGGACACCAGCGTGCATGCTGCGGGGAAGAGACCGGTCTCCCGAGAGAGACGCGGTCAGGTATTTAACGGCGACGGTGACAAGGCTAATCCCTTCAGGTGCGCCTCGTCACACGCCGCCAGACCTGACCGATACCACGCCCTCCTCTCGAACACACCCACTCCCGCCGGGAGCCTGGTGAAGGGCGGCGAATAAAGGACGGGGTGATGGTGACGATAAAGAGGAGGGCAGCCGACTCGTCACATTCCCCTCCCTGCCGCCAACCCGTCAGGCGGTCGCCGCCACGCAGGAGTGCTACCTTCCTCAACCAGGCTCCAGCGGTCGGAGTGGGCGGGGCAGGGATTCCTCTCCGGGCAACTCCCCTCTCGCACCGGGACAGAGAAACCGGGAATTAGTCGACATGCTCAACCAGCCACCGGGTAAATGACAGTAAACGCAAGCGTCACTTACCCTTCCTGGTGGCTGGGAGCGAGTCTCCGTTGTTCCTCCATCCCGGCATGGGAACCAGCGAGAGGGGATGACGTCATCAGATGTCGCCCAACTGTGTGCCGTCTAAGCTCCGCCTTCCCGCATTCTCCACCACTGTGACGGGAGGAGCCAGCGACAGACACAGTGGGCGTGGCGTCAGGCCTCGGAGAGGCTTTTTATTAACAAAAATAGTACAAAATAAAGTGTCCAAGGGAAAAGTGTCCAAATAAAAGGGGAAACTGGTGCCTCGTTGTGCTTCTGGGATTGTGGAAGGTCAGGTAGTGTTCCAGGGGGGCAGGGTCCAGGTAAGGGGCGGAGTCCGGCGGTCGCACGCGCTCCTCTCCTGTTCGGGGCGCGGGGCGGCGGCTTCTTCCGCGGCATCTCCGTCGCTTCTTTCCTCCGGTCGTCAGAGATTTAGGGATTTAACGGCTCGGCATCCTGGCCCGTCAGCCGTATCCGGTGCAGTAAATGCGCCTGGACTGTGCGGGGTCCCACGACGCGCTTGTCTAGCGGCGGGGCGAGCTCCTTCACGCACCCTTCCTGGACCCACGAGGACACCAGCGTGCATGCGGGGAAGAGACCGGTCTCCGAGGAGAGGCGCGCAGGGCATTTAACGGCGGCGGTGACAAGGCTAAATCCCCTTCAGGTGTGCCTCGTCACACGCCGCCAGACCTGGCCAATACCACGCCCTCCTCTCGAACACACCCACTCCCGCCGGGAGCCTGGTGAAGGGCGGCGAATAAAGGACGGGTGATGGTGACAATAAAGAGGAGGGGCAGCCGACTCGTCACATTCCCCCTGCCGCGTCAACCCCGTCAGGCGTCGCCGCCACGCAGGAGTGCTACCTTCCTCAACCAGGCTCCAGCAGTCGGAGTGGGCGGGGCAGGGATTCCTCTCCGGGCAACTCCCCTCTCGCACCGGGACAGAGAAACCGGGAATTAGTCGGAATGCTCAACCAGCCACCGGGTAAATGACCATAAGCAAGCGTCACTTACCCTTCCTGGTGGCTGGGAGCGAGTCTCCGTTGTTCCTCCATCCCGGCATGGGTACCAGCGAGAGGGGATGACGTCATCAGATGTCGCCCAACTGTGCCGTCTAAGCTCCGCCTTGCCCGCATTCTCCACCACTGTGACGGGGGGAGCCAACGACAGACACAGTGGGCGTGGCGTCAGGCCTCGGAGAGGCTTTTTTTTATTAACAAAAATAAAATAAATACAAAATAATGAAGTGTCCAGGGGAAAGTGTCCAAATAAAAGGGGGATCTGGTGTCCTCGTCGTGCCGCTGGGAAAGTGAAGGTTGAGGCCGTGTTCCAGGGGAAGGGTCCAGGTAAGGGAGAGTCCGGCGGTCGCACACGCCCCTTTTTCTGGTCCGGGGCGCGAGGGGCGGCGGCTTCTTCCGCGGCGTCTCCGTCGCCGTTGCTTCGGCGGCAGAGTGGGATGAGCTCTGTGTTCACGGACGGTGGGGTGAGGTCCATCGCGCACCCTTCCTGGACCCACGAGGACACCAGCGTGCATGCACGGGGGAAGAGACCGGTCTCCCGAGGAGAGACGCGGTCAGGTATTTAACGGCGACGGTGACAAGGCTAATCCCCTTCAGGTGCGCCTCGTCACACGCCGCCAGACCTGACCGATACCACGCCCCTCCTCTCGAACACACCCACTCCCGTCGGGAGCCTGGTGAAGGGCGGCGAATAAAGGACGGGGTGATGGTGACGATAAAGAGGAGGGGCAGCCGACTCGTCACACTACCTCTTATATTCCTAACCATAAAAGAGGCCAAATTCTGCAGCAGGATGGTGCTCCATCGCATACTTCCATCTCCACATCAAAGTTCCTCAGGGCGAAGAAGATCAAGATGCTCCAGGATTGGCCAGCCCAGTCACCAGACTTGAACATCATTGAGCATATGTGGGGTAGGATGAAAGAGGAAGCATGGAAGACGAAACCAAAAAATATTGATGAACTCTGCTTGCAAGACTGCTTTCTTTGCTATTCCTGATGACTTCATCAATAAGTTGTATGAATCCTTGCCAAACCGCATGGATGCAGTCCTTCAAGCTCATGGAAGTCATACAAGATATTAAATTTGGATCTCACAGCACCACTACTTAATTTGCTGACATATTTTTGTATTTGCAGTAAATTTGTTCAATTTCTGTATAGGCGACAAAACTTTTTTTTGACCTTTCTGTTTTGATTAAATGATAAATCTTTTCTCAGTGAAACTAATTTATTTCAGTGCATTAAACATAATTTGGGAGGATTTTAGCTGTTCATACGAGCTATTTATAACACCAATTGATTAATTAAAAGTCAATAATAGCAAGGTTAATAGCAGGTGTTTCTACAAAATAGATAAGCGACAAGACTTTTGTCAGGGACTGTAGAGAGAATCTCCCTTCCTACACAATTCTCTTAAAAAGACACATACTGCATACTGCAATTATTCCTTTCTAGTCCTAGACAATTTGTCCTGTTATGAATTTTCTATTATGCATATTGCTAGATCATTCCTTATATTGTTACTGATTGTGTATATTGTCTTTTGTGTTGTATACTATTTTTATGCATGTTTATGATACATCACTAGTTGATACCGCCTCATTTGTACCAAATTCAATCCATGAAATTGCCATCAAATGACTTAATGTTAAGAGTGTTTATTATATGATCATGCAGGTATGAAAATATTTCTCAATTATGTATATTTTTTATCTTCAATCTTGTTTTTTATTACAGAGCTGCAAAACTTTTTGGAAACTCACAAAACAAACATGAAGGAGAAAACAGAATATATTTTTGAGGGCAACAAAGACAAGGAAGCACAACTCAAGGCTGTTTACACAGATCTGTTCATCACAGAGGGAGATATGAAAGATGTCAATCACGAACATGAGATTCTGAAGATTGATGATGCTTTCAAGAGCAATAAAACACAGGACAAGCCAATCAAATGCAATGATATATTTACTGGACTGAGAAAAACAGTGAGAAAAAATTGTTCTCACTAAGGGCATCGCTGGCATTGGAAAAACTGTCTCTGTGCACAAGTTCATCCTGGACTGGGCAGAAGGAAAAGCCAATCAAGATATACACTGTGTGTTCCTGCTTCCATTCAGAGAGATTAACTTAATGACAAATGAAGATTTCAGTCTCCATGAGCTTCTGCTGGAATTTTATCCTGAACTGAAGGACCTGGAGAAATCAAAGCTATATAAGGGATGTAGGCTAGCATTTATATTTGATGGACTTGATGAGAGTCGCCTGTCTCTAAATTTTAAAAGTAGATCACTAAACACTGTTGAGAAAAAAGCATCTGTGGATGTGCTCTTTACAAGTCTGGTCAAAGGGACTCTGCTTCCATCAGCTCTTGTCTGGGTCACATCACGACCAGCAGCAGCCAATCAGATTCCTCCTCAGTATGTGGTTTTGTTCACCGAGGTGCGAGGATTCACTGACCAACAGAAGGAGGAGTACTTCAGAAAGAGATTCACAGATGAGAGTCTGTCCTCCAGAATCATCTCACACATTAAGACGTCTCGTAGTCTCTACATCATGTGCCACATTCCTGTGTTCTGCTGGATCACAGCCACAGTACTTCAGGATATTCTCACTGAGAATAATGAAGAGAACATCAGCACAACACTCACTGAAATGTACATTCACTTCCTGAGGATACAGATGAACATGAAGAGTCAGAAATATGGCGAACAACAAGAAGGAGAATGTTCAGAGCACTTACTTTTAAATAGAGAGATGATTCTGAAGTTAGCCAAGCTAGCGTTTAAACAGCTGAAGCAGGAAAACATTGTGTTCTATGAGAAAGATCTGAAAGCATGTGGTATTGATGTGAGTAAAGATGCTGAGTTCACAGGAATGATCGCTGAGATCTTTAAGAGGGAAGTTGGACTTTATAAGACAAAGGTCTTCTGCTTTGTGCATCTGAGCGTTCAAGAGTTCCTCGCTGCAGTGCATGTGTTCACCTGTTACCTGAAAAAAAACAAGCAAGAGTTTAAGTTTTTCTTTGCTGATTCACAAACTAAAGTCATACAAAATCTTACATTTCCTTTTAGAAAGGTCAAATGGCATGACTTAACAGAGAGAGCCATTGAAAAAGCAATGCAGAGTAAGAGAGGGCATCTGGACCTGTTCCTGCGGTTTCTGATGGGAATTTCACTGGAATCCAGTCAAAATCTGCTCAAAGGCCTGATCACACACACTGAAGACACCACAGAGAGCATCAAAAAAGTAACTAAATGTATTAAACAAAAACAAAACACGTACTATATCTCAGATGAAGCTCTAGTCAACTTATTCTACTGCTTACTTGAACTCAAGGATAATTCATTATATGAGGAAATCCAGAGTTACCTCAGTTCAAATGAACATCCAGGAAGAGATCTCTCATCTTCAATGTGCACATTGTTGACCTACATACTACTGATGTCAGAGAAGGTGCTAGATGAGTTCAACCCAAAGAGGTTCACATCAGAACAATCAGACTACAAGAGACTCATTCCAGCTGTGAGATGCTGTAGAAAAACTCTGTGAGTATTTCACTGACTGCTGTTTAATGAAATGATTTTTCTACGTCACTAAACAATGAAATGTAATGTGAAGTGAAATTTTTCCCCTGATTATGAAGAGAAAAATAAGTTACTGCATAAAAAAACCGAACATCAGTAGATAATCAGGCTAAAACATTCTATTTTGGCAGATTTGAAAGTTGTGGTTTTGATGAAACATGCTGTGAAACTCTGTCTTCTGCTCTACAATCATCAAACCATCTGACAGAGCTGGACTTGAGTAACAATGATCTGCAGGATTCAGGAGTTAAGCTGCTTTCTGATGGACTGAAGAGTTCACACTGTAGACTGAAGATACTGAGGTTTGAGTTTGAAATACTTTGTTATTTACTCATTAAACAATCCTTATGTTTAGAATGCATGCAAAAACCATGTATGCAATTATCGTATTAATCTTGTATAGATTTTCTACATGTAATCTCACTGCACTGTGTGCAATATCACAGAAGATATAATATCATAATTGTTGTTTTATTGATGTGAGATTTGAAATGATCTAGTAGTTTTGCAAAACACACCCTCAGATTGTGAAGTCTAGTCTAGTGAGTGTGCACATTTAGAGTGATTTTCTTTACTGCTTGATTCTATTTAATAAAATACATTTAGAATGATCACAAATTAAAGACATGCAGGCAGAATATTTCAAATAGTTAATTACCATGATGTAACAATTTAGTTCACTGAAGACGAGCATAGTGAGAACTCATGTGCAGTTTTATTTACAGAGACATAATCCATAATCTAAACAAACGAATACTTGACTTGAAACACACTTCACTGAACAATGAATAGACTTGACTTGGAATAGACAGGATAGATTCATTGACAGCAGGTTCCCTGTTAGCAAACGCACATCTCAGAGACGTCAAATAGACGTCTGCATTTATATCTTCAAGACATAGTTTTTTAGTGTGTTTGCTTATCTGAGCCACTGGCCTCTGCTTCCTCAGTGGAACATGCTGGAAGAAGAAAATTGGTGGAATTGAGGAGATCCTTCTCCAGTATTGAAGTATTCCTTCCACCATCCGACAATATCCCCAGTCGAAGTCAGCAGATTCCCACCTTCACTTAAATTTGGCAAAATATATATATGAAGAAAGATGGCAAAGAGTTTGTAGAAACAAATGGAGTGAAGACAGAATGTCTCTCCTAGGACCACAACCTTAATGTGGTGGAGGGGTTTGAGTGCCTCAGTGGCCCTAGGAGCTATATGGCCCTGGTAGGGTATCCTAAAGCAAACAGGTCCTAGTTGACAAGCTAGACAAAGAGCGGTTCTGTTGGATCTGTTGGCGGAGGAGGAAGCCGGACACTCGGCAGGCCCAAAACGTACTGTGAAGGTCTGTTGGGCAACCCCTGAATCCGGTGGTGGACACCGGAAGTAAGGAATGGTGTCAAGCTGAAGGAGTAGTCCTATCAGGCCTGGTTGGCTTGTGGGACTCTTTATTGAGCAGTTTGGATCCTCCAGTTTTTCAGAGAGGTGATCAGTTGACATCTCCACCCCTCGCTTCACCTGTAATATTGAGTTGAATATGTTTTAACAGAATGTTGGTTGTGGCAAGTATTACACAAAACGCAGAAAGAAGCCATTACATTGGCCACTAGGGGCCTTTTTCCTATCTTATGTTTTTTTTCATTCACTACTTTTACGTAAGATTTTGCAGCAGTATTGTGCCACTATTATTTGTGAGAGATTTCATGCTTTACATTTGCATTTAAAAATATATGTCCAATATTTGTTTCTTATTGATAATGATAAATGAGCACAAAATCCTTTTTTGTGACCAACCATTTTATTGATCAGTTAAATATAAAAAGGAACAAAAAACAATCTAATTCAATGTGGATTGCTGTTGTATGTTTTGTAGGTTGTCTGGCTGCATGGTGACAGAGGAAGGCTGTGGTTATGTGTCTTCAGCTCTGACTTCAAACCCCTCACACCTGAGAGAGCTGGATCTAAGCTACAATCATCCTGGAGATTCAGGAGTGAAGCTGCTCTCTAAAAAACTGGAGGATCCAAACTGCTCACTAAATAAACTCAAGTATGTTATGCAGGAGAGTTTTTGGGGTTTATTGTTTAACCCTTATGCATTTTTTTTGTCCATTTCTGACCAGAGAATATTTTTTAAATTATAGCTTCACCCGAATGGTACACTGTAAAAAAAAAAATCTGTAAAAAACGGTAAAAGACTGGCAGCAGGGCTTCCAGATATATTCCGTTAAATTGCAGAAAATAACCATTTCACAAAATTACAAGCAAAAACTGTAAAAATACAGAATTGAATTTACAGTAAAAAGTAAATAAATTACAGTTTATTACCGTTGATAATATGTTTTTAGACTATTAAAAAAACTGACAAATTACGTGAAATTACATATAAAACCCACCAACTTTCAGGTTTATCACTGTAAATTTAAGGTTTTAATTAGTTATTTTATATAGTTGCTATGTGTCACGTATGAAGGGTCTGAGGCGTGCGGATCCATGTGCAGGCTTTTATTAAATGAAGGCATGGTCAAAACAGGCAGGCGTCAAACAGGGCGAACAGGAATATCAGAGGCAAGACAATAGCAAAATCCAGAGACAGGCGGTGGTCAGGTCAGGCAGCAAACAATCACGGAATCAGAAGACAGGCAGGGTCAAAACCAGATAAACCAGAGACAATAATCCACGGGCGATCTAACAACGAAACAGGCGAAACAATGCAACCTGCAGTTGAGTGGCTTGCTGCAGTATTTATAGTCCTCTGACAGGAAGTAGCAGCAGAGGGAGTGATCGCAGATCACCCAGAGGTAAGAGCTCCCTCTGCTGGCTTGGTGGATATAGCCCCCTCCTAGGAGCGACTCCTGGCGCTCCACAAAACAAACAAAACAAAACATAACTGGGAGCTTGGGAGGGGGTTCCGGGAGGGAGTCAGCAAGCTGAGACCAGGGAGGAAGAGACGGTGGGAGGAGCCAGGGAGAAGACGGGAGGAGTAAGGAGCGGGAGGCGGCACCGAGCCCAGCCATGATGGTCAGTGGTGGAGCCGACGGAGGGAGGAGCCATAGAGAGGGAACGGTCATCAACCCCATGGAGCCGACCGACGGCGGTGGAGCAGGTGGTCGAGGAGACTGAGGCGAAGGCGGAGAGCAGAAGAGCCAGGGTGATGCAGAGGCGCTGGAGGTCCCAGGCGACACCGCAGGCTTTGGCGACTGATGCGGAGACGGGGGACGAGAAGGACGCGGCGGAGCCAGAGCGACAGAGGACTGAGGTAGAGCCGGGGAAGGGAGGAGCCTGACAGAGCCGGAGGGACGGGAGGGACGAGGCGGCTGGAGGAGAGGAATCCTGAGGCGACAGATGGTCGACGACCACCAGGGCGTAGCCGGAGAGACGATGGAGCCTGGTGAAGCTGGTGGATTGACGGAGCACGGTGGAGAGGAGGAGCTAGGAGCCTAAGGGAAGCCGACGGGTCTACAAGCCGAGCTGGAGTCCGGGGCTCGGAGGCGGGACGATGAAGCGAGGGATCCTTCACCACGGCGGCAATGGAGACTGGCAGACCCGTGGCGAGCTCCAGGTGGAGGGCAGAGGATGAGTGCAGGGGCTGCTGGGATCCATCGTCGACGTGTGGTAAGGGTGGGAGGGTGGGTTAACTTTGAGGCGCGCACGAGGCGCGGGCACTGGACGGGCGCACGAGGCGCGGGCACTGGGACGGGCGCACGCAGCGCGCGGGCACTGGACGGGCGCACGAGGCGCTGGGCACTGGGACCAGGCGCACGCAGGCGCGGGCACTGGACGGGCGCACGCAGGCGCGGGCACTGGACGGGCGCACGAGGCGCGGGCACTGGAGGCTTGGCACGCAGGCGCGGGCACTGGAGGCTTGGCACGAGCGCGCGGGCACTGGAGGCTTGGCACGCAGGCGCGGGCACTGGAGGCTTGGCACGAGGCGCGGGCACTGGAGGCTTGGCACGAGGCGCGGGCACTGGAGGCTTGGCACGAGGCGCGGGCACTGGAGGCTTGGCACGACGCGGGCACTGGAGGCTTGGCACGCAGGCGCGGGCACTGGAGGCTTGGCACACGGCGCGGGCACTGGAGGCTTGGCACGAGGCGCGGGCACTGGAGGCTTGGCACGAGGCGCGGGCACTGGAGGCTTGGCACGCAGGCGCGGGCACTGGAGGCTTGGCACAAGGCACGGCACTGGAGGCTTTGCACGGCAGGCGGCCATGTTGGAAAGCGGCGCAGGGCAGGCGGCCATGTTGGAAAGCGGCTCTGGGCAGGCGGCGACCATCTTGGGAAGCGGCTCTGGGCAGGCGGCGACCATCTTGGGAAGCGGCTCTGGGCAGGCGGCGACCATCTTGGGAAGCGGCTCTGGGCAGGGCGGCGACCATCTTGGGAAGCGGCTCTGGGCAGGCGGCGACCATCTTGGGAAGCGGCTCTGGGCAGGCGGCGACCATCTTGGGAAGCTGCTCTGGGCAGGCGGCGACCATCTTGGGAAGCGGCTCTGGGCAGGCGGCGACCATCTTGGGAAGCGGCTCTGGGCAGGCGGCGACCATCTTGGGAAGCGGCTCTGGGCAGGCGGCGACCATCTTGGGAAGCGGCTCTGGGCAGGCGGCGCACCATCTTGGGAAGCGGCTCTGGGCAGGCGGCGACCATCTTGGGAAGCGGCTCTGGGCAGGCGGCGGCCATCTTGGGAAGCGGCTCTGGGCAGGCGCGGCCATCTTGGGAAGCGGCTCTGGGCAGGCGGCGGCCATCTTGGGAAGCGGCTCTGGGCAGGCGGCAGCCATCTTGGGAAGCGGCTCTGGGCAGGCGGCAGCCATCTTGGGAAGCGGCTCTGGGCAGGCGGCAGCCATCTTGGGAAGCGGCTCTGGGCAGGCGGCAGCCATCTTGGGAAGCGGCTCTGGGCAGGCTGCAGCCATCTTGGGAAGCGGCTCTGGGCAGGCGGCAGCCATCTTGGGAAGCGGCTCTGGGCAGGCGGCAGCCATCTTGGGAAGCGGCTCTGGGCAGGCGGCAGCCATCTTGGGAAGCGGCTCTGGGCAGGCGGCAGCCATCTTGGGAAGCGGCTCTGGGCAGGCGGCAGCCATCTTGGGAAGCGGCTCTGGGCAGACGGCAGCCATCTTGGGAAGCGGCTCTGGGCAGGCGGCAGCCATCTTGGGAAGCGGCTCTGGGCAGGCGGCAGCCATCTTGGGAAGCGGCTCTGGGCAGGCGGCAGCCATCTTGGGAAGCGGCTCTGGGCAGGCGGCAGCCATCTTGGGAAGCGGCTCTGGGCAGGCGGCAGCCATCTTGGGAAGCGGCTCTGGGCAGGTGGCATCCATCTTGGGAAGCGGCTCTGGGAAGCGGCCATCTTGGGCAGCGGCTCGGGAAGGCGGCCATCTTGGGCAGCGGCTTGGGGAAGGCGGCCATCTTGGGCAGCGGCTCGGGGAAGGCGGCCATCTTGGGAATAAATGCAGTGTCTTCTTCCTCCATAATACCCAACGTGAGAGCTGACCCCACAGTCACTAAACCAAACTCAATAAAGTGTGCCAGTGATTCACGTGGACCCTCTCGAACAAGTTGTGTTTTGAGTGGCTGATTTATTCCCTCGTGAAAAATTCAATTAGCAAACAGTCCGTAAATCAGAGAAGTAAGCCAGGTCCAGAAATTCCTGAGTATAATCCTCAAGTGATCGGGTGCCCTGCTTGAGGGTTAGCAAAGACATTGCAAGGTGCATACCTGGCCATGGTTCGGGTGAAAAGCCGCTGGATCCTGGTGTGAGGTTGCATTCTGTCACGTATGAAGGGTCTGAGGCGTGCGGATCCATGTGCAGGCTTTTATTAAATGAAGGCATGGTCAAAACAGGCAGGCGTCAAACAGGGCGAACAGGAATATCAGAGGCAAGACAATAGCAAAATCCAGAGACAGGCGGTGGTCAGGTCAGGCAGCAAACAATCACGGAATCAGAAGACAGGCAGGGTCAAAACCAGATAAACCAGAGACAATAATCCACGGGCGATCTAACAACGAAACAGGCGAAACAATGCAACCTGCAGTTGAGTGGCTTGCTGCAGTATTTATAGTCCTCTGACAGGAAGTAGCAGCAGAGGGAGTGATCGCAGATCACCCAGAGGTAAGAGCTCCCTCTGCTGGCTTGGTGACACTATGTCCATTTAAAGTAATTTATTTTTAAAGTACAATTTTTCTATGTGAAATAACTAAGAAATAATGTTTAAAAATGCAGTAAACACACTTTTTTTTTTTTTTACAAAAATGTTGTATATTTACATGATTAATCCTCCTTTTTACGGAATAAATCTGTAATTTAAAAGGCATTTAAAAGTTATTTTATGTCTACCTAGAATAAGTTTGTAAAACATTAAACACAATTTTTTTATAAAAATATAGTAAATTCATAACATAAACACAAATGTGTGTAGATATACATTTTAATCATTCGTCGAAACACTTTACCCTTCGAAATAGTAAAAAAAAAGCTACATTTTCTGCAATTTTCTGTAAAATTAACAATTCAATTCAATGCATAATAATTAAATGAACCTGCACATTCACCGTATTAGTTATTATACTAAAGCATTGGATGTCAATTTAAAAGAATAATACAATTATAGGAAATGCATGTTATATACAGAACATGCAAAATTTGTACATTAAATGCATTTGATATATACACATTTCTACATTTGCAACGGCAAATAAAACATACAGTGTAATGTAAAATACAAAGTCCCAGTTAGTCTAACACAGTAGACATAGCAGTTTTTTTAAAAAAGGGTCAGTATTAAAGGGATAGTTCACCAAAAAACTAAAATGGCCTCATGATTTACTCACCCTGATATACGTCTGATTGTACTTATCTGAAAAAAGAAAGACATATACACCTTGAATGGTTTGAGTACGAGTCAATGCTGGATTAGCTGCAGAGTCTTGGTAGTACATGCTGGAAGGTCTGCTAACAGAGTAGTACAACAGTCCAGTCTGGAGAGAACAAGAGCTTGGACAAGGAGTTTTGTAGCATGCACCATAAGAAAGGGTCTGATCTTCCTAATGTTGTACTGGGCAAATCAGCAGGATCAGGTCAGTGCCGTATGGTCAGAAAAGTTTGTGTGTCAACTAGAACGCCAAAGTTGGGTCAGCTGAAATCATAAGCAGTTCTGTCTTGGCAAAGCTGATGGTCATTCAACATTCAGCATGACATTTTGGTCCAGGAAGCAGAGATGCGAGGAGCAACCGTTGGGATGCCAAGCTGATATCAAAGAAAGAGATGTGTGTCATTACAATAGCAGTAATATAAAAAAAATCATGTTTATGAATCATTGACCCATTGTCATGATACAGTGGCATGCAAAAGTTTGGTAACCCTTTACAGAATCTATGATCATATACAATGCATGTTATTTTTAATGGAGTACTGTCCTGAGTAGGATATTTTACATAAAATGTGTTTACATATAGTCCACAAGACAAAAATGAGCAGAAATGATTTAAATAACCTTTCAAAGGTTTGGGAACAGTTGGTTCTTAATACTGTGTGTGAATGGCTACCTGGATGATCTATGAATGTTTTTTTTTTTGTTTTGTTTTGTCATAGTTATTCACGAGTCCCTTGTTAGTTCTGAACAGTTAAACTGAGTACTGTTCTTCAGAAAATCCTCCAGCTCCTGCAGATTCTTCAGTATATTTGAGATATTTTTGATCATTCTTCCTTAGGACGAGTGTTCTTTAAAATACAAAACTCGTGTAATCCCACGTACATCTGCAAACAGATGCACATTTAAAACTGTTGTAGGCTAATCTAATTTCAGTCACTTGTGTTTCATAAACACATTAACTGTCTGGATCACAATCCGCAAGAGAATCTGCAGGAGCTGGAGGCTTTTCTAAAGAACAGTGCTCAGTTTAACTGTTTAGAACAAACAAGGGACTCATGAACAATTATCACACAACAACAACAACAACAAAAAAGTCATAGATCACCCAGGTAACATACAGTATTAAGAACCAAGGATTCCCAAACTTTTGAAGGGGGTTATTTGAATCATTTCAGCTGTTTTTTGTCTTGTCTTATTCATATGTAAACATCTTTTATGTAAAATATCTTAGTCAGGACAGTACTAAACATGCAAATAACATGAGTTTTGTATGATCTCTCTTATTTTCCTCAAATGATTCACATTTTCAGATTCTGCAAGTGATTACCAAAATGTTGCATTCCACTGTATGTACATGGAGAGGAGAAGTGCTCCAAGCAGTAGCTAGATGTTGCATCTTAGAAACCTCCCCCTCCAAGACACCCCAAAGGACCTACCTGAGAGTTAAGACTGGAACCACAGGAGTGAGGTTCCTAAGACACCTTTTGTCAAAAGGGTTGACAGGACAATCAGGTGGATAACTGTGCCAAAAGCCGCAGAGAGATCCAGCAAAATGAGAACAGATGACTTAGAAGCTGATCTTGCCACTCACAGACTTTTAACGACCAAAAGCAGGGCAGTCTCAGTTGAGTGTCCACTTTTAAAACCAGACTAGTTAGGGTCCAGGAGGTTGTTCTGGATGAGAAAGCAGAGGTTCAACAGGACTCATTCATTGTTATTAAACAAATACAATTGTCTAATGAAGTGTTTTATTGATACAATTTTTGCTTAATATGAAAAAATACTTCTTCTGCATATCACTTTGAGTTGTGTTTTTTTAAGAAAGCGGTCCAAGATCTGTTACAGCTGAGTGGGTATACCAACATTTTGATTATCCAAAAATGTAATGTAGAAAGCATAAAGGTAATACATAGGTTAATTAAACAAAGCACTACATTTTAACTGTAAACTTCTGTTTCTGCTTAAAATGACAACGATTGTTGTTCCATTACATAATGTAAGTTTCTTTAAAAGTGCTTCCCCTCAAGATTTACAGACATATTTACAAGCAGCTGTTTTACACTGATTTTGATTATTAAAGGGATACTCCACCCCAAAATGAAAATGTCTTGAGTACCCCCATGTCATTCCAAAACCTTAAAAGCTTTGTTGGTCATTGGAACACAATTTAAGATATTTTGGATAAAAACCAGTAGCTTTGTGGCTGTCCCATTGACTGACCAAAGTAAATAACACTATCAAGGCCAAGAAACGTATGAAAGACGTTGTCAGAGTAGTCTGCCATCAGTGGTTCAACCATAGTTTTCCGAAGCTACAAGAATACTTTTTGAACGTAAAGAAAACAAAAAGAATGACTTAATGACTTTCAAACATTTCTGGGCCTTGACTTATTTACTTGGCAGTTAATAGGAGAGTCAAAAAGCTACCGTTTTTCATCCAAAATATTTTAAATTGTGTTCCGAAGACGACTGAAGCTTTTTATGGGTTTGGAAAGACATGGGGGTAAGTGCTTTTAACAACAACATTTTTATTTTGGGGTGGAGTAACCCTATAAAAGGCCCTTGGTTTTATTCATCTCATACTACATAGCAACTTAAAACATGCTTATCTGCTGTAGGTCTCCACAGTCTTTCCACACGACCTGAAACCAAGATCATTTTTTAATACTTTGTATTA